>NW_005871563.1:265152-266187 GCF_000147115.1 Myotis lucifugus | reverse complement strand
TCAGGGGATGTCCAACTGAGTGGGCCTAGCCAGCAGTCGGACATCCTTAGCACTGTCGTGGAGGCAGGAGAGGCTCCCACCACCACTGCTGGGCTTTCCCAGCCGTAAGCCTGGCTTCTGGCTGAGCGGCGATCCCCCTGTGGGAGTGCACTGACCACTAGGGGGGAGCTCCTGTGTTGAGTGTCTGCCCCCTGGTCAGTGCGCATCATAGCGACCAGTTGTTCCGCTGTTTGGTCAATTTGCATATTAGCCTTTTATTATATAGGATGTGCATATGGAGCCTCCATAGGAATAAAATGAAGACCCCAGAGAGCAATGAATCCTGAGAGCTTATACACCTTTTTAACCAAGAAAAATAAGTGTGGAAAAGTGACAGGACAAAGGAAAAAAGGTTTAAGAGTCTAGGTAGGGGTGGCAAATTGTGGGAGTGACCAGGACATACATGGGGAAACTCATGGGAGATCAGGGTTATTTCAGCAGGTCTGCTTGTACCGATTCATCTCAGCATCAACTCCCAGCCTCTTCTCTTCCTGGCCCAGGGAGCACACCTTCCCCCTGGGAAATTTCACGTCCTGCTTTCAGGGAGAAAGACCGAGGGCAGAGAGCCCTCCTGGAACCTACTCTTTCTCAAGTGCCTTCAACTCAAAATAATCAATAGGCCAAAGTGGGCGACATTCTCTGAACTTCTTCTCTGCCCTCTCCCCACTCCCACAGGAATAAAAGGCCCGAGCTGCCCAGAGAATAGGCAGGACTTTCACTTCATGCCCGGCCTTCCTACAAACCTTTTCTCTCTTTTCTTTTCTCTTCTCCTAAGCTGGATACCCACCATCAGACTTGTGAAATAGAGAAAGGGGAATGAAAAGTTTCTGAAATGCTTATTTGGACAGTGTCAACATATCAAAAGAACATTTGACACAAATGGGGTAGCTGGTTACCATAGATCTTAGGAAGCTCATTCAAACAATGTAATGGAAAAAAAATCAAATAATGAAGCATTCAGAGACATGCAAAGGATCTCTCCCATTCTCATTCTTT
>NW_005871563.1:216658-265052 GCF_000147115.1 Myotis lucifugus | reverse complement strand
TCATTCTTTTGTTCTCTTTGCTCTCTCAGGGAGAGAAAAACAAATGGGAATTAGAACAAGAAGTCAGGGAATATTGCAGAAAAGAAAAGGGCTGAGAATGAGAAGGATGAAAAAAGATCCAAGGTTAGGAGGAGAGCAAAGAAAGGTCATGGACCTCTAACAAAACAAAACACTGGCGAAAAGAACAAAGGTGAACATTTTCCTGGGAATGTAGCTTTAAAGGAATGGCAGGGGAGGGAGAACTGTAGGGAACGAGAGGACAGTGAGACGGGCGCAGAGAGACACCAAGTTCCTGCTTCAGGGTTTTGCTGGAAGGCAAAAGGAACTGGGTCTCTGGCCAGGAGGCCATCAGTGTGACCAAACAGGGTGCTGCAGTGTGCCCAGGACACGGCTGGAGACAGCTCAACACTCTGCCGACAACTTCTGCTCAGGAGCCAGATCTGCTTCCACAACAGGATTCAGCCTATGCCCGATGCATGTCAGGACATCCCTGTGCCAGAGTGTTCTCCAAAGATGGTGAGATCTGGGCTCCTCACATGACTTGGGCCCCAGGACCAGTGTATGTGTCTTTGCGGCAGGCTGTGTGGAAAGTCTGGGGTGTGTATCAGACTGATCTGCCCTTGAGTCAAACCCCTCTTGGCTGTTCGATTTTAGGCCAGGAAGTGTCCTCCTTGATGAAGGAAGGATGGTAATAATACTGTCTACCCCGAAGGCTTGCAGTAAGGACTAAGTGAGATCATGAGGGTGGAAGCGTTTCACGCAGAGGGGTGTTCAGTAAACCTGGGTAGCCTTCTCTCCCCAAACCAGGACCAGCTACCAAGATAAGGAAGTAGCAAGAAGCACCGTGGACATAACAACTGTTGACATATATTAGTATCCAGAGCTCCTACCAGTCACCAGAGACCCCATGGCTTCCCAGGGGACTTTCACTCATAATCTCTAAGTGCCCCTGATTATGTACATGTGATGTGGGAGGCTTTCTGGTGAGCGTTTTACAGCCTGTGAGCTCTTGGATAAGAGTGGTTCTCAGGAGAGTGAGAATCGCTCTCCCAAAGCCACAGAGATCCCTACCCTTCCTGGAGCCCAGGCAGCGGGGACAGGCTCGCTGCTCACAAAATGCAGAGCCACACCAGCATCCTCCCTTCCATCCCAAATCTCCTTGCAACGTTTTCATTCCCTTCCTCAGAGGTGGCAGGTTTGAGCAAGAGAGAGACAGGCCCATGCAGAGCTGATGCCATCTCTTACATTCACCTTTTGTCCTTTTACAAGGAGGAGTTGGCATATGTACAACATGCAAAGCAACGTTGAGTCAGAGACGTGTGTTCTGCCTGTGTCTGTTGCTGGGCTTGGAAGAAGCCAGGACAGGGAGCCAAGGAGGGCAGAAGTTCAGCCTTTGTCCTGGGGTCTTCTCCTTCTCCCTCCAGTAGGCCTTCCCGGGGAGGTGGTGGGAAAGAAAAAGGTCACGGAGAGAGAAAAACGTAGCAGTACATCTATAGGAAACCTTGCATTGTTTTAGTTTCTCTTTTGTTAATGAGGACTATTTATTTGTCCTCGGCTAAATTGTAAACGTAATCAAAACTCACGTTCTATATTCTTCCCAATTCATTACTTACTACTTAATGATTACTTCTCATTGTGGGGGGCATTTGTTTTATTTCTCTCTCCTCCGTTCAAAATCTGCTCACAACTCATTTTTTCCCAGAAGTAAAACTTCTTTAAATAACTTCGTGTGGCTACCATTCCTCTATGTTGTCACATTCTCTTAGTACATCTGCACATTTTTAGTATTTAGAATACGAACAATATTTATCATATATGTGTATGTGTGCTTGTATATACATTCCTTATAGGCACTGATATCTCCTTGTATTGTGTGTGTGTGTGTGTGTGTGTGTTTTATGTGTTTGCCCTCCAGCAAACTAGACCCATTTCGAGCAGATTATGAGGGGCCTGGGAAATTACCCAATGCTCTTCTTATAGGAGAAATCTGATTAAACAGCAGTGGCTGTCTTAGTCAAGGTTGCCTGGAGAGCAAACAGCAGAAAAGCAGTCATTTGGTAAATGTGCTGGAGGAAGAAGGTATTACAAAAGGGGAGGAAGCTTGAGGGGCTGCCAGGAGGGATGGAGGTGGCTGCTACCTCTTCTAGTCCAGTAGCTGGGCGGCCCCTTCCCTTTTCCATAGGGCAGTGCCACAGGGGTGAGAACGTGTGAAGCCTTGCCCCTCACTTGCTTGCTTTTCTAAGGATAGTTTTGATGGTGAGTTTTCTTGTGATGAGAGATGACAGCCTCTGGAGCTTTCAAGGAATTGCTGGGGGCCCCTGAAGATAACCGCACACCGGGTACTGTCTACAGACCCAGGCACGAAAGGGCACACCTCTCTCTAGAAAATCTCTAGAATTTTCTTTTGACTATACAAAGAGGTCCTCGATTTGAGAAGAGTTGGGCCTTACTCAGGAAGTAAAAGAGCTTTGTAAGTGTGCAGATCCGAGGTGGATTTCAGGTCTTGTGTTTTCTAGCTTCGACTTAGATCAAGTGGCTTAATCTTTCTGGGCTAAATGAGGTTAGAGAGTGTCTATTTTGAGGGGGTGTTGAGAGAACCAGACATAATGTATGAAAGTGCTTGGCTCACGCATGGCGCATAGTAAATGTTCAGTGGTAGCCACTGATGCTAATGTTCCCCCATTGTGCACTGTCCTCACCACGCCTCATTGTACTGACGGGCTTCCATCACCCTGACACATTCATGATAGTAACAAACGCTCATGTCCTCGCACTAAACTTGGGTCTACCCTAAACACTGGGTCTTGTCCTCATGGCGTTGGTTCCACCCTGTTTTCTCACAGGCTTTCCTGTGCCTTCACGTCCCACTGTCCACATGGGCCCCTCTGAGAGGCGAGGCCTGGCCTGGTCTTCGGGGTGAGGAGCTGAAGGCCAAGGTCTCTCCAGGGGCTGCAAGAGGGCCCACGTCCTCCTCAGACCTTGGTTATTCTTCTCATGGTGTCTCCTCTCTCACACCTTCTGGAATGTCGCTACGATCTCTCTCTCTTTAAAATAAAACACATTTAAAATGAACTGGAGTAAAAGGGGGACAGTCGATGACAAACCACGTGGAAGACAAGAGCCTGGTGCGAGCTCTCTTGCTTGCCGGGCTGTCTGAGTGGCCGAGCTATTTCGGTCCCATCTCAGACCCACTGTAGTGAATAAATTGGATTGCTGAGCGAGAAAAAAAAAATGTTTCCCCCTTGTTGTGGAAGAAACTAAAAGGCTCTTTTCAGATTTTCCGATTCTGGTCATGCAGCCAAAACCTCCTTTTATCTGCTTTTGTGTATTTTTTTAACATCTCATGATTAGGTTTGATCTTCTTAAAGGCTTTGATTAAAGAGTCTGCACTCCCGGATGTGCAAGTTCATCATTTTCTATGGGAAGATGTCTCGGTGCCTCACAGAGACTTTAGAATGAAAATGTTACTTTCACCCTCCAGCCATAATGAGCTTTTCATCTTAAACATTATTATTATTATTTTATTTTTGACAGAGAGACAGGGCGGAACGCCCCTCCTCGCTCGGCTGGGCCCTTCAGGCTCCCCTCCGCCACCCCCGGATGGGAGGCCAGGGCGGCGGCGTGGAGTCACGCGCCACCTCTGCCCCTTGGTTAGACCCGAGCCCCGCTAATGGAAGAACCGCAGCGCGCAAGTTCACGGGAAGATGTGCGCCCTCCCAGCCGGAGGCCATCAGCGGCCCATCCAGAATGTCTGGGGTCTCCAACTGCACCTCTGAGGGGCCATCAGCAGTTTCCAGGACACACGTGTGTCCTTGTGGTGTGCGGGCTGGAGGACTCAAAGGCAGATCGAGTCTTGAGAGCAGCTCCTGAGTCTCAGAAAACCAAGCCACCGGAGTCTTACTCTAGTTGAAATCATCATGGCAGCTCCTACAGCAGCCCACAGGCCCCAAATGGTTTGCTTGTAGCATTGAAAGGGGACACAGGTCCTGGCTGGGGAGCTCAGGTGGTTAGAACGTCCTCTTGTTATGCCAAGGTCGAGGGTTCCATCCCTGGTCAGGGCACATACAAGAATCAACCAATGAATGCACGAATACGTGGAACAACAAATCAATGTTTCTCTCTCTCTCCCTTCCTCTTTCTCTAAAATCTCCTACCAAGGCCGGGCTCGAGGCCTGAAGCACAGGGATTGAGCAACATAGCCCAGCTCTCCCGCTAGGGGACTTGTTCCCTCGTTTCTTCTCGAGCTGTTTCCTATGCACATCTCGCTTTATTTCCTGGCCTACACGTGTTAGATCCTCAAGAACAGTGGTTCTCAACCTTCCTAATGCCTCGACCCTTTAATATAGTTCCTCATGTTGTGGTGACCCCCAACCATAAACTTATTTTCGTTGCTACTTCATAACTGTAATTTTGCTACTGTTATGAATTGTCATGTAAATATCTGATATGCAGGATGTATTTTCATTGTTACAAGTTGAACATAATTAAAGCATAGTGATTAATCACAAAAACAATATGTAATTATATATGTGTTTTCCGATGGTCTTAAGCAACCCCTGTGAAAGGGTCGTTCGACCCCCAAAGGGGTCGCGACCCACAGGTTGAGAACCGCTGCTCAAGAAGAATGGCTACACCTCCCAGTTTCCCAGTATGCCTTTTCCACTCATAACAGACAAACACACAGTAGGGATTTCATCTATATCTGTCAGTCAGATCTTAAGGTGTCAAGGGAAACGACTCACTAAGCCCCGGTGACTTTCCCTGGGGTTTTGCACAAGGTCCACTTTTGCTTTTGACGTTCAACACGTGCAAACGAGGCCTTGAGCTTTTCACCTGCCTCTCTGGGAACCCTGAGGCTGCATGAGCTAATGTCTAAGAAGCACTTAGTGCATTTAAGGCAGACACCACACACACACACACACACACACACACACACACACACAGCAATGAGCTATTCTTGTCCCCTCCTCTTGGGCTGGCTGAAACGGAAGTTTCTCAGGCTCTCTCCTGGAAACAGTCTGAGGATAGGCGCCTGCCCTTCACCCAGCTTTCAGCTTCAGATCCCATTGTTCAGATCCCATTGTTCGCAGTCAGAAAGCAGGGTTCAGAGATAATGAAGGGAAGGTGAACCAGACTTCATTGAACCTCAGGTAATTAAGAGACCCAAGTATGAGAAATTATTAATCTCTCCAACTTCCATCAAACTCCAGGCTATGCATTTTCTCTATAATCTTTCAAGGTTATTGTTTTTTGCCTAGCCTTCAACAACTGCCCTCCCCTCCCCCCAGAAAAGAGGCTGACTCAGCTGTGTAATGGGAGAAAGCGAATGAGTAGGCAAGTCTGGCCCTCTGACTTGGGCCTCCCAACCTTGTCTCTCATCCTCATTCCCAGGCTCATGTGCGGTGTGGCTTGGTTTTCCAAACCATCAGTGTGCATGGCAATCCCCGGGCCACTGGGAGACACGCACCTGAGCGATCCGGACTCTTGTTTTCCTAGTTTTTTTCCTGACTTGGGGTTCAGACATGACTTGGGGTTCAGAGAAGTTCAAGAGTTTAGGTTTGCTGACCCACATGCTTATAAAATACCTATTGTCCAGCATCATGACAGACTCTGGATAGTTTAATTCCTGGTCCGTGTGTGTGTGTGTGTGTGTGTGTGTGTGTGAGAGAGAGAGAGAGAGAGAGAGAGAGAGAGAGAGAGAGAGATGGATGATTGCTGGTTTGGAGCCATGCAAGGCCGTGGCCTTTTATCCTGGCCTGTGTCTCATATAGAACTCACAGCTGTTCAGAGCCACGACTTGAAAAGATGAGTGGATTGAAATGCTGACTGTACACCAGACGGGCAGTCAGCCCCACACGATTAACAAAGAAAAGGGTCCTTCCCTGCATTTCCTACTGTTCTTATTTTTGCCCAAACTATTTCTTTCCTTCCAGAGAAAAAGGAAATGTGCAGAGAAGCAATTAATTATAATTATACACGTGCTGGAGTAAGGGAGAACTAGTCACCAAGAATTTTCAAGTCCCAAAGTTGTCTAATAAAAACTACCCAAGAATGTCATAATTTTGGGAGGAAGTTAAATTTTTATGGATTTTGGCGATAAGAAAAATTTGCTAAAAGCGAGCATTCTTAATCACCGCACTGTCACTTTGCAAAGGTATTGTGGCATTAGGAATAATTACACTCTAAAGGCAGAAAAATGGAACAATCTGCTTTCTGCTATTTTAAAATAGAATCGCGGTTCTGGTTTGTCCCATTTATCAAAAAGAAGCAAAGCAGGAATCATGGGTGAAGTCATAATCTGGGGTCTTATAATCTTGGTTTAATGCTTCAAGTGCCCAATGGTGGGACTTGAGTTACTGAGTTCTGGGTAGCCTGCCCCTTGAGAAAACAGGGAGAACCTGGTATGCAGAAATATGGAGGACATGAAGCCTTCAGGACTGGACGCACAGCCTTCCAGGGGGCGCTGGGGTACCCACTCAGACACGTGGATGTGAACTGTATGACTCCCTCTGCACACTGTTTTGGTCAAACTTCCATAACTCGACCAATGAAACTGTGCTCTACCCAGGCCCAGCCATTCCAAGATGATGAGTGTACTAGTCAGGCATCTTCAGAGAAGCAGAACCAGTAGGTTATATTTACGGAGATTATGGGCATTGGCTCATATGGTCATGGAGGCTAGAGATCCCACAGTCTGCTGTCTCCAAGCTGGAGAAATAGGAAAGCTGGCTGTGTGCTTCAGTCTAAGAGAACTGAAGGTCCCCGGATGTCAAGTCCCAAAGTCCAAAAGCCTGAGAACCGGGAGGTTTCATGTCCAAGGGCAAGAGAAGATGGTCAACCGCCCAAGAGGAGAGAGAGGACGTTCTTCCTTCCTCTGCCTTTTTGTTCTATTGAGGCCCTCATCGAAGTGGATCTCCCTTACTTAGTCTACTGATTCAAAGCTCATCTCCTCCAAAACACCTCGTAGACACACCTAGAAACAATATGTCACAGCTCGCTGGGCATCCCTTATCCCAGTCAAGGGGACACAAAATGGGCTGTCAGTTGAGTTCCAGTCAGAACAGTGTTGGAAGTCATTCTGAGGGTCCCTGTGTATAGTCATAAAAAATCAATTTGTTCTCACACGGTTAAAATGACATAATAAATATTGTAGGGATTATTCCTGAAAAAAAAAATCCCATCCTTAGTAATTCCCGCCACTATGGAGTGAAATCAGGGCCATTTAGAAACCTGGATCTGCAGTGGTCCTACCTGGACATTATTTCTAGAAATCGCCCTAAAATATAGTACTGACTCTTGGTCATAAAGGTGGAGAAACATAGAACTGTAATCTGGTCAGCAGAAGACGAAGGGTTAAAAGTGGACGGTTGGCCCATTGAATGAAGGCCTGGCAGGAAGAAAGAGACTAAAATATAGGCATTAAGGGAATAATAGCTGAATCATAATAATAATACATTATGTCAACAGCAGTGACAAAAGAAACACTCAGTGTATTTATAGAGCTAAAGAAAAGACAGATCCACGTCCCACATTTTGCCTCTGAACAACCTTCTCAGTTGGATTTTGCTTCTGCCCAAGGATTCTTTTGGAAAGAGCTATTATTATTCGTGGTTTATCATGCTGCACTAGGGGGAACTCATACTTTCCACAGAGACAATTATTGAATTCTCATTGGAGGCCCTTAAAGGAGCCGAGACCGGTTCCAAGGGTTCAAGTGGAAAAGATGGTCTAACGGGCTGGGATCTAGCACCACCTGATCTAGAGTGATGTGCAGAATGGGCTCCTCCCCCTGCTTCCACGCCTCAGGTCCTGTCTCACCAAATGCTCTCTCTATTCCCCTCATTATGACAAGAGGACAGAAGAGGAATTCACATTTCTAGTAAGTCTCCTGCAAGAAGTGCCTTCAACAAGTGCCCATCAACCTGAGGAGGCCCAGGTCGCGGTAAATTCTGAAGCATCATTGCAATGAAAAACAAGTCAAAGCCGTGACCTAGAAAGACAAGAGTCTGGCAGAATTCTGGAAGCAGAGTCTTCATTTGAGTAGGTAGGTACTTGAACAAGCCCGATGGTACAGCTGTGTTTGCGTGGAGGCCATCAGGGATTTAGAAAAATAGAGAAGTCATTGTTAATAATAGAAAAGAGCTCTGACACTCTGGAGGAATAAAAACGCATTATTAGATCTCAGCAATAACTGTGGAAATAAACAATGATAAACACCGTATTAAATCCAAAGAACTACATTAGTAGATAATAACAAGTATGAGACTTAATAGCCAGCCCTTACTCAGGCCAATTTATTATTTAAAACATTTATTGAGATTTAACCATAGCTAAATAACTTTTCGTTAAAACGGTTATTAAACTGAAGTCCTATATACATTAATCAACTTATATTTATCATTCAGAGTGTGTCTCATTATATCCAAAGGGATATCTATACTTCCAGAACCAACTTGGAAATTTAAAATGAACTGGGGTTCGCTTTCGCCAAGTCTGTATGTCTAAAGATTGTTGTGTCTGCCAGCTGGGTAGCCAGACAGTGGCGTGGACTTTCTAATTAGGAACAATTGCTGATAAATCAATTCTTTCTTTATATAGGACAATTAGAATTTCTCTGTGTGTGTTTTCAATTCTAATTTGATTTTGTACATTGTTCTGCAACCAGGTTAATTCCTTGAAGCTCTTGTAGTTCATGCACATTTTCCATAAACTACACTAAGGGTTATTGCTATTCCGTCAGTCATGCACATAATCCAAGATCCATCTATTCGTTTATTCTCATAACTCAGGCATCAATCCCATGAAATTGCTCATAGGATGCCTTCAACCTGGACCCAAACGTGACTTTTAATTATTCACCTAATGTTTCCTTATTTGTACTATTTCTCTCCCAGGAAGGACTCTCTTGATCGCCTTTGTCTTTTAAAAAATCCTTCAAGCGCAGCTCAAATGTCACTTCCCTGGTTTCTCGTATTTAGAAGTCATCTAACACTTGCGTCTCTACTTTTATCTCTCATCATGTCTAACACAGTGCTTTGCACAGGGACATTAACATAACAGGTGTTTTGACTAAATGAATGCGTGAAAAACACAAAGTCCCTACCTTGTCCAGCCCCCCTGCTCTGGCTGCCCTGGAATGGACCCTTGGACACAACACAGGTGCTGAAGGGAGTTCAAGTGCACGTGTGGCCAAACAAACTCAGGGGAGAGCCATTTGCTCACACACAGAGAGAGGGGATGTCGTCATCCTCTTTCTCTCAGAGGCCACGATTTCACTGGCCACGTTGCCTGGAGGACGTGTTTTTAGTTTTTGGCTTGCAGATCTCAATGCTCGGCAATTAACATCTACCTCCCACAGTACAGGGCAGCAAGGTTTCTTTGTGACGAATGGAGTGCTGGGCCTCCCTGTGAGTGTGTGCTCACCAGAGGTGGTGGCTGGGGGAAGTTTCTGTGCCCCAGATCCAGGTCAGGAGCCTTGGAGAGCCTG
Source organism: Myotis lucifugus (assembly GCF_000147115.1). Lineage (NCBI taxonomy): Eukaryota > Metazoa > Chordata > Mammalia > Chiroptera > Vespertilionidae > Myotis > Myotis lucifugus. The sequence continues at coordinate 255,565 of NW_005871563.1, read as the reverse complement.
CTGCCCGCTGAGCAATTAGACTCACAGCACCACATGCTGGACGGTGGCCAATTAGTCTGGGAGAGAGCAGAGGCCCAGGACTCTAATTGCTGAAAGGGCCTGTTTGTATACTATGCGGGAAGACATTTTAATTAAACATGGCTTCTGCTTTGCAGAACCTTGAATTCTAAGGGAGTGGTGTTTGGGGGACACTCACAGATGCTGCCAGCCATGAGTCAAGGAGAGAGAAAGTCTCATTAGATTTCGGCTCTGACTCCTGGTCTGTTGCAACCAGGCGTCATCTTCTGGGGGATCAGAAGAGGATGCGGTTATCTGGCCACACTCTGTGTCACCGGTTCCTGCTGGTGAAAATTTCTGTTGTGAGAATTGACATATCTGTCCATCGGCAAATTGATGGTGTTCACACCATGCTGGGGACATAGGCTGGCTTCGATCTGGTAGAAGCAATATACACAACTTGACCACTTATGACTATAAAACACGTCACTTGGTATCATGAAACAGACAGAAGCTGTCAGATCACCTAGATTCTATCCCTAGAGTGTTCCAGCCCCACCTTTGTGGTTGTTGCCCTCTTAGTTCAGGACATATTACTCCTTGCTGAGGTTCATGGGATGATCTTTGCCTGGTTTCCCCACCTCCTAACTTTCCCCACAACAATCTGGTTTTTGTATTTTTTTAAAAATACATTTTTATTGATTTCAGAGAGCAAGAGAGAGAAGGAGAGAAAGGTAGAAACATCAATGATGAGAGAGAATCATTGATAGGCTGCCTCCTGCACGCCCCACACGGGGGATTGAGCCTGCAACCCAGGCATGTGCCCTTGACCAGAATCGAACCCGGGGCCCTTCAGTCCTCAGGCCAACACTCTATCCACTGAGCCAAACAGGTTAGGACTGGTCTTGTATTTTTTGTCAGAATTTTCCTTTTAGAGTGCAGATCAGTCCCTGCTCAGTCACCTCTAATGTCTCTTGGTTGTGGTTTTTGTGCTCCATTCAACCTCTCTGGCTTTGTTTCCCCTGTATTGTCTACAAAGCTAATTCAATGGTGCCAAACCCACTGTTTCACAGTTTTGGCTTCATTCTTCCACTGGTTTGTGCTGGTCTTGTCACCTGGAATTCTCTTGCCTGTGCATCAATCAATTGTACGGCATCTTCGATCCATCCCTTAGGGCCCATCTTAAACCCTCCCCGCCCCCATCCCCCCGAAAGCTCTCACTGACTAGAATACTTGCTCTCTGCCCAACGTTTGTAACTTATTGAACTTCACTCAATCTGTGTTGAGACATTTGTGGATTAGCTGAAGTTCTCTAATGCGGTCTCTACCATCCTGTCTTCCTGGAACACTAGATGTGAGATGCTACACTAGTAAAGGGATTTATGGTTAAATAAATTTAGAAAGTGCTGCGAACTACTTTTTTCCTCTTATAGTTTTATAAATTGAATCAGCATTAGAAAGGTTCTGGGAGGTTGTATGGTCAAGAAACTTGTTTACTTTTGTTTAATCGAAGCTTCTAAAATTTGTCCATAAAACATCTTTTTCATGTAACACCTACTAATGAGTATTCTATGAAAAGAATTCATTTTTGGGAAATCTTCTCTGGTACCCCATAAGCTCTTTGAAAGTAGGGACTCTCTCTAATCTCTTACTTTTTCATAGTGTCAAGCAAAGTACCTATACATAGTGTTCAATAAAAGTTGAAATAAATTGTATTGACACCATAAGCTAGTTGGGCTCCCTAGGAATAGAATTTACCATTCTGGTTTTGTAATTCATTTGCTGCATTAACTTGGGCAAGATATTTTTAACTTCCGTTCTTAATTCTGTGGGATAATTTTTTATTATAAGCTAGTTATACAACAATTTTAATAGAATGATGGGCTGATATTAAGACATGAGAAAGATTGGGGGAAGGAGTCGTATGAGATACTAAGTAAAACATACATTACATTTCACAAAAATGATTTATTATTATTATTATTAATTGTCATTTCCTGGTTTAGTGATAAGAGCAGTAGCCACTGTTCACAGAGCAACTAGGATGAACACGATACCATGCTGGGCATCTTACATATATTATCTCATTTATCTTCTTAAAAACCCCAAGAGATGGGCATGGCCACTCTCATTTTATAAGTGAGGGAACGGAGGCTCACAGTGTCAGACTAATGCAGCTCAGACTCACAGGCTCAGGAAGGAGTAAAGCCCTCTGACACCTGAAGCCCACTTTCTTGACCATGTTGGACCCAGTCCCCATGCTGCGTTAGGGGCCTGGTGGACATCTCGGCTCTGTCCCCATTCTTTCCTGTCACCAGTGCTCAGCCTGAACCTATTTCCCACCTGACTCCTAAAGCACAGGCTGTCGCTATGGGAACCCTTCAGTTGGAAACCGGTCAAGCACCGACCCCCCTTCTAATTGACTAGTGGTCAGGCAGTGGAGAGGGTGGGTGGAAACACCCTGTCTTTGTTATTAAAATATAGCGGAATTCTGCTGAAACCGGTTTGGCTCAGTGGATAGAGCGTCGGCCTGCGGACTGAAGGGTCCCAGGTTCGATTCCAGTCAAGGGCATGTACCTGGGTTGCAGGCACATCCCCAGTAGGAGATGTGCAGGAGGCGGCTGATCGATGTTTCTCTCTCATCGATGTTTCTAACTCTCTATCTCTCTCCCTTCCTCTCTGTAAAAAATCAATAAAATATATTTAAAAAATAGCGGAATTCTAGCCTTCTGAGTAGTGTGAGATCCCTACCTGGATGCACAAAGCAGATCTAAGTTCTGTGAAGTCTGAAATGTATGCAATTGGGGGGACTCTCTTTCACAAAGAATGCAAAGTCGTAAACAAGAAGCCAATTGTAGGGCCTAGGAATGGGTTCTTGAAAATGAGAGGCACTGAATTTTAAGATTTATTAGCTCCTCGACTTACCTGTCTGCCCCGAAGACAACACCTGCCCTGGGAATTCTGCAGTTCTAACAAGTAGGGCCATTTCCTTTGCCTGTTGAGAGTGAATTTACTGTCTTTACATGAGCATGATTGGAAAAGAGCTGCAAAGCAAAAGGGCAATGAGTGAGCATTGATTTGGTGCCCCCAGAGAGTTGAAAATGGGGTAATTTGCCAGATTAGATCATCTCTCTGCTAAGAATAGAGCTAATCCATGTTAGACGTGGGTGGTGGACGAGGGAGAACATAAGGGAAAAGATGTCATAATGGTGTAGTAAGAACTGGTAGTCTTGTGTTAACTTCTCCTGTTTGTGATTATAAAACTTGGCATCACAATCAGAAATGCCGACCTTGACCTTATATGTAGTCTCCTTAGAGAAATTTGCTGTTTCAGGCGCTGGGGTTGGCTTTCCATGACCTCCCTCTAGGTCAGTGATGGCGAACCTTTTGAGCTCGGCGTGTCAGCATTTTGAAAAACCCTAACTTAACTCTGGTGCCGTGTCACATATAGAAATTTTTTGATATTTGCAACCATAGTAAAACAAAGACTTATATTTTTGATATTTATTTTACATATTTAAATGCCATTTCACAAAGAAAAATCAACCAAAGAATGAGTTCGCGTGTCACCTCTGACACGCGTGTCATAGGTTCGCCATCACTGCTCTAGGTGGACACCCGTGGAAGGTGCTCGAAGCCTGCAGGAGCTCCATGGCCTATTTGGAGGCATCTCTGAGATAGTGTGCCTGACCCCTCAAGTTTCCCCCTCTAAGCCATTTCCATCAATGGCCATGTACCAAGCAAAATGCCCATCATGGGATACACCAACCCTCATGGCAAGAGCTAAGGCTGCAGTGGCAACTGCCACCAGGGACAATTCAGAGTCATATCGCTATGTATTATTGTTGCCAAGCCTTCTTCTAAATCTCCATGACCTTTCTGTAAGTCATGGAAATGTCACAGAAGACAGATCAGGGCAACAACAACCGTTTCTACTCTGGAGGCCCTCACTGCCATTTTTCCAAAACAAAAAAAAAAATCTCTCATTTCCCTCCCACCAGCCCAGTTTTCACAAAGAGTGAGTCCTACAGGCTTGACATGTATTCTGTGGAGCTTTAGTCATATTTGCGGGATTGCTTTAATATTAAAAGAGGAGAGATAGAGAGATTGACATCAAGATTGTAGACTCATAAAACATTCAAGAGAACGTGTAGATTGGCTCACCCTTCATTTTGCTTTATTTTTAAAAATTTTATTTGATTGCTTTTATGCTAAAAAGATGTAAGTTCAATCTGGCCATATTACAGAACTTCAGAAGATGGGGAAAATAAATAGAAAAGCATTCGTCATCCTAATGTCCTATTATAGCCAACATTATGAATTACCATATGCATATTTTACCAACTTGCAATCCTAGTGTACAGATCAGATTGTGCCCTTTCATTTTTATTTTTCAATTACCCAAGACAGAGGAGGTCACAGAGGCCCTAGATCCCACAACTATACAACATCCGCCATTTACAGTATTTATTTTTATACGCTCTAAGAATATACATCTCCATTTCTTTTATTTCCCTCCTCAGGCTTCCTCTACTGGAGTTGTCGAGGAGACAGGTTCCAGAATAAGGCTGCCTCGGTTTGAATATCCAGCCACTTCCAGTGTGGCATTGTGCAAGTTACTTACATTAGTTCAACTGTTTACCCATCTGCAAAATGGGAATAATATAGGGCTGATGTAAGGATTAGTGATATAATATCTGTCAACACATGTCTGCTGGATTTATTACCAGTTTCCAGGCCCTCTGGCTTTCAGTTGAGTTTGGTGTCTGTTGGACCAAACAGAATCTAACTTTGATTTAGTTGGGAGCTCTGGCAGGTAATAGAGGGAGGGAGGAGAGTGTGGTTAATAATTCCCTGAGCTCTCTTCCTGCCAGGGAGCCTATAGCTGGTTGTGTTTTTTAATCAAAGATCGCTGCTCTCAAGGCAGATGACTCGAAAGAATTCTTTCTCACCAGGTTCCAATAACTGCTTGCTCCCTCCTTCCTCCTCCCTCCTTCTGGCCTAGGAGTAATATCAGCTTAACTGCTATCAAGCCCCGGGTTACTGCGCCATCCCTGTGGTTCCCCAACACCCACACGTTATCAACAGCCCTTTGTAAATAAACCCTCCTGGAACTTGCCTATTTCGGGTGTACCATCTGTTTCCTGTTGAGACCCTGACTGATACAACATGTTCGTATTACTTCACCCCCTTTGCAATGAAAAAATAAAGTTATGGATCTCAGCAGACATAAAGTGAGGATGGTCTATCGGTGGTTGCCAACCGGTGGTCCGCGGACCCCTGGTGGTCCCTGAGGTCCGAAAGGTTGGCGATGGCTGGCCTAGGTGACTCTTGTAGGATTTGATGGTAAAGCTCTGGAAAGGACCCGACACTGGGTCTACAGAGAGCAGGGTGTCCACACACAACAGCCACCAGGGCGTTTCCTATGTTCCAGGTCTGGGTCTGAGGCCTTTACATGAGTTATACTGTTTTACCTTAATGCCGTGGTTCCCAACCTTCTGGCCCTTTAATATAGTTCCTCATGTTGTGACCCAACCATAAAATTATTTTTGTTGCTACTTCATAACTGTAATGTTGCTACTGTTATGAATCATTATGTAAATATCTGATATGCAGGATGGTCTTAGGCGACCCCTATGAAAGGATCATTCAACTGCCAAAGGGGCCGCGACCCACAGGTTGAGAACCGCTGCCTTAATGGAAAGTCTACAAGGTCGATGGAGACACAGATAGAGACACAGCTAACCTAAGTCAACAAGGGGCAAAACTAACTCTAGTTCTAAGACCACATTTAAAAAATATATTTTTATTGATTTCATAGAGGGAGGGAGAGAGAGAGAGAGAGAGAGAGAGAAAGAGAGAGAAACATCAATGATGAGAGAGAATCATTGATCGGCTGCCTCCTGCACGCCCCACACTGGGGATTGAGCCCTCAATCCGGGCATGTGCCCTGACTGGGAATCGAACCGTGACCTCCTGTTTCATAGGTTGAAGCTCAAGCACTGAACTACGCCAGCCGGGCTAAGACCACATTTTTAGCCACACACCCGTGGTGCTCCATGCATAGTCCTGGCCAACAACAGCAGCTCCACCCGGGGACCTGGGAGAAATGCAGATTGTCAGGCCTCACTCCAGAACTATCAAAGCAGAAACTGGGGTGGAGCTGGGTTGTCTGTGCCACAGGGGTGCCTCCAGGCGGTTCTGAAATAGGCTCAAGGCTGGGAGCCACTGCACAGCACAAAGTCTCCTGCCAGGGGCTCATGGTCCTTCCTCTCTGCTGGGTTTATTTTGAGGTCACTTCCAGAGCCAGGAATTATACCCCGGATGCCACATATTGATAAAGACAGTACAAATAACCACTTTGGTGCAGCCCTTTAGGCTTTACAAAATGCACTCACACCCATCACCGCAGAGGGCAGTGTATTCAGGGTAAGTTCTTGGGCTCTGAAATGGACTGGCTGGGAGAGAGTTCTGCCATCCTGGGCACAGTTATCCAATCTCTGTAAACCTCAGCTTCCCCATCTCGAGAAATGGGGATAACAAGAGTGTGTCCTCTAGGATTGCTGGGGGGCATTAAATAAGAGACGCAGTGCAGTAAACCCTGATATAATGGACTAATCCAGGTGAGGAGGTGTCTGTTAAAGCCAAAAGTCCATTATATAATACTAGAGGCCCAGTGCATGAATTTGTGCACTAGTGGGGTCCCTCGGCCTGGCCAGCGATTGGGGACAATTAGCCTGGGGGGAGGGAACACAGGAGGTTGGCCGGCTATGGGAGGTTGGCTATGGGAGCCCACTGACCACCTGTGTTGAGCATCTGCCCCCTGGTGGTCAGTGCATGTCATAGCAACCGATCAACAGGTTGTAATGGTCACTTAGGCTTTTATCTATATAGATAGTAGGTTTGGGGAGCGGGTGTGGGCCTGAAGGGGTTAACGAGAAAAATAGGGGACATCTGTAATACTTTCAATAATAAAGATAAAAAAGTCGCTTTTCTGGATGTGTATGGTAAAAAAATGACACAGTAATTAGTTTACCTGTTCTTACTTATGTAGACACATTTGCGTAATTAAAATTATGTGTGAAAAGTTTAATTTCACAGAAAAGTTTCTATATGTATTATGGTGATTTTAAATGTATATGGATAGATGTAGTAAATGCGTGCATTCACAGTCACCAGGAGTAAACAAAGGCACAGGCTAGGGCAGTGATGGCGAATCTATGACACGCATGTCAGAGGTGACATGCGAACTCATTTTTTTGGTTGATTTTTCTTTGTTAAATGGCATTTAAATATATAAAATAAATATCAAAAATATAAGTCTTTGTTTTACTATGGTTGCAAATATCAAAAAATGTCTATATGTGACACGGCACCAGAGTTAAGTTAGGGTTTTTCAAAATGCTGACACGCCGAGCTCAAAAGGTTCGCCATCACTGGGCTAGGGCTTGGCTTAGCACACGTGGGAGCATCTACCTGCAGGTGTTAAAACGGCTGCAGAAAATCCCGCCACAGACAGCAGAACCAATCACCACACGATGCGGTGTGATCACGTGCTTTTCATTTCCTGAACATGGCTTAAATGGTGACTTTTAGACTTAAATATGTAGACTATAGTTGGAGATATGCAATATTTATTTATGTAGGTGAAATTACTACAGTGTTTTTTCCAACATATGGCCTATTCACACAAAAAATTGTTAAAAATAACAGTGAATTGGTAACAAAAATAATTTAATTTAATTATAAGCAAATCTTGCTTAAAAGCATTTTGAAAATTAACAGGATGTTAATTGAGATACACATAGACTGGAATTTAGTCCATTCAGTTAAGGCCTGCAGAATCGAGGGTTTACTGTGCTTGCCACATAGGGAGCACTCAGTCAATACCAGCTGCTATTATTTCATGAGAACCTGAGGTGGAGAGGATTATCCCCATTCCATAGACCAGGAAACCGAAGCTCAGGAATGGTGACCCCTATAAACTGGATCTGGGCCTCCAGAGCAGGTCATCTGATGTAAAATCCCTACTCTTGCCCAGCCTGCAGGCTCAGTGGTTGAGCAGTGACCTATGAACCCGGAAGTCACGGTTCAATTCCCAGTCAGGGCACATGCCCGGGTTGCAGGCTCGATCCCCAGTAAGTAGGAGGTGTGCAGGAGGCAGCTGGTCAATGATTCTCTCTCATCATTGATGTTTCTCTCTCTCTCTCTCTCTCTCTCTCTCTTTCTCTCTCTCTCTCTCTCTCTTGCCCTTCCTCTCTGTAATCAATAAAAACAATTTTAAAAGTAAAATAAAATCCCCTCTTTTTTTTCACACTCTTTCCAAAGGTGCCTTTGAACATCCGGTTTAGTAATATCCTTATTAACCTTGAACAAGGAATCTGAAGGGTAACATGCCCAAGGACACTTGAGGTCTGAGTTATGACCTTCATGCCCAAGGACACTTGAGCTCTGAGTTATGACCTTCAGCCCACAGGAGCAGCATCTGCTGTGAGTCGGCTCTTAGATCCTGGGACCCTGGGCCCGCTGCCTCCCTCCCAGGAGGCTGGCAGCTCTGAGTGTCCTCCCTGAAGTCTGTCCTTCCCACCCTGCCCTTCGCACACCTGGGCACCTTTCTCCTCATGGAGAAAGTGGAGGCCGAATGCAGATGGTCACAGAGGACAAGGTTTGCCTGGCGGCCTCACTGCAGGGGCTTCCCGTATGTCTAGTCCCCACGAGGCTTCCAGAACCATCGAGAAGGTGCCCAGCAGAAATGGAAAAGTTAATAACGTCCTGATTTGAAAGCTACACCTTTCCAAACCTATCGTTCACACTTTTCCTCATGGAGGATTAACGGCCTGACAAGGTTGAACTTTGAAAGAAAAGCTATTTGTGACTTACGGGGAGCTGGGGAAAAAAGGTCTTGACTTTTTAACAGCAAAACAAAACAAGCAAAGCAAAACACGTTAATTTTTCTCAGGCCTGTAACTGCAAAGGGCACTTCTGCTTCGGCTGGAACTTTCCAAGTGGCTCCTCTCTGAGCCAAAGCGAGGTGGGAGCAAGTGGCGTCCCCACAGGACTCGTCTGGAACATTGACAAGAGTTGAAAATAAAGGTTCACATGGGGACCGCCGCAAAGCCTAGAAAGCAAACCACTTCTTCATTTCCAACATCCCAAGGCAGTTATGGTAACCGGTCCCCGACTCTAACCATGCTCCTCCCACGGTTTTAGTAATTCGGATGAGAGTTTGGAATTAAGTTTATTTTTCTAGGGGTTTCAATGGAAGTTAATACAATAAGTTTCAGGAGGTGAGGTTAAGGGCAAGGACTCTAAAGTTAGAGCTTGTGTCCCAGGATGTCTGAGCTGTGCCCCTCTGGGCAAGTTCTTTCCTCACATCTAGTCACCTCCTCTGTAAGCAGGCATAGTCACAGTATGCTGTAGAGAGGTGCAGACATAGCAGTCTGCCATGAACATCTGAGGATAGTTAGCTTCTTCTATTATCTTATCTAATAAAGAGGGATTATGAAAATTGACCATCACACTGTAGCAGTCAAGATGGCTGCATCCACAGTGGAGGCAGGGATTCCATAACACAAGATGGCTGGGCCCACAGTGGAGGCCAAGTTCCCGTAAGGTAGTGGTCGGCAAACTGCGGCTCGGCAAACCGCGGCTCGCGAGCCACATGTGGCTCTTTGGCCCCTTGAGTGTGGCTCTTCCACAAAATACCACATGCAGGCGTGCACGTACAGTGCGATTGAAACTTCATGGCCCATGCGCAGAAGTCGGTATTTTGTGGAAGAGCCAGTATTTTGTGGAATAGCTACACTCAAGGGGCCAAAGAGCCGCATGTGGCTCGCTAGCTGCAGTTTGCCAGCCACGGCCGTTAGGAGCCTTAATGAGCAATCAGCAGGGACCTGAGGCTATGCCCCCTGCCTGGAGGGGCTTGATAGGGTCCCTCAGGCCACTCCCCCTGCCCCAGCACCAGGCCAAGCGACCTGAGGCTATGCCCCCCTCCCACCTGGTGGGGTTTGATGGGGGTGGGGCCGGCCAGGTCTGGATCTAGCCCAATGGGAGTGGGGCTGGCTGGGTTTGGGTTTCATGCAATTTTGAGGAGCATGTGGGTGGGCAGGGACTTGACTCTGGTTCCCGTGGTGTGCCCCAGACTCTGACAGGAGGAAGATTTTCATATACATTTTATTAATTTACTTTCATCTCTGACACAAATAGCAATATTAAAATATTTCCTCTAATTAATTCCCTTTTAATGTGCATGAATTTCATGCACCGGGTCACTAGTTACTTATAAAAACTGCCCTTTACAACTGGTTCAGGATCAAATGTGAAATGCCAGGGATGGAACATTTCTTTATGGTGATGTAAGTCCCCTAGGGCCTATAGGTAAGAACAATTTCTCAACCTGGTTTTCATTATTAATTGTATTTCAAAGAAATGAAGCTGAACTTCTTATTTTTTTAAAAATGTCTACTGTTGGAAGTATTTCATATGTCTTCTTTCTTCCTCCCATTGACTTCTTCTAGCCCGAATCCACCCCCCATGCCAGATCAGAAACACCAGTCAGAAAGAATGGATGCAGCTCTATGTTCACTGCAGTGTTTACAATAGCTAAGATCTGGAAGCAGCCCACGTGCCCATCAGCAGATGAGTGGATAGAACAGCTGTGGTACATTTACAGCATGGAACACTATTCGGCAGTAAAAAAGAAGGCTCTCTTACCTTTTGAGACAGCATGGAGGGACCTGGAGGGTATTATGCTAAGTGAAATAAGCCAGTCTGAACTTCTTTATTATAGGGGTTCATTTAGATTTTAAAGGATGCATCATTTCCTCCCCACTTCCTGCAGTCTAAAATGATGGGAGTTTCCCATATACAGCTTGTTTGTAAGCTTGGGGGTGTCCCTAGGTGCTAGAGGATGATCAGAATACATTTAATGCAGCAGCATCATAATCAGTATCTTTTATATTATTGTATTCAAGGTGAAGTTATTATCCCTGACCCGTGAACTTGCAACGTAAGGGCAGATAGAAGGGTAAAAGGGGACCGGGCAGATGAGCACAGCTCATATATACAGGAGCACAGGAGAGTGTCTGGGCAGGGAGTGACAGAAAGCTGTGTGGCCAGGGCAGTTGGTCTGGACAGAGTATGTTGAGTTACGTTGTGGAAATGGTAGGCGTTAAGTAAAGTTCTGTAGCAGATAGGTGATGCCAAAGGGATATTGCTGCCTGTTTTACAGAAATGACTCACAAGTGGGAACAGAGGAAGTGCAGGGGACATCAGGAGAGAACACAAATATTATCATTTCTATTATAGCGACGTCTCAAATGCACGGGCACAGTCAGTGCCACTCTGGTCTTGGCACCTGAAACCTGGGGTCAGACCGAGAGGAAGTGGAATGAGCAGCAGGGAAACCCTGGTGGGACGTGGGAGACTGGGGAGTGAGGTTTTAGAGTTAAGTTAGTCGCCCTCTGGACGCTCAAACCCTGCAACAGGTAGGTTTCTTTTCATCGGAAGTGCTTGAAGCGGTTGCCCCTCTTCATTCGAGCCTGTTTTCTAAATTCTGGGTTTTTTAAAACCACAGTTTTGTGGCTTTCAATTACTTGTGAAACCTGGACTAGCAAACTGGGCTCTCAGAGTTGGTGACTCGTTCAGTGTTGAATAGGCTGCATCTCATTATTAGGTCACAAAAGTAACACTTATGGGTTTTTACTGGAACATTGATCTATTTAGGACAATTTCTAGATTTTGTTTGATATTTGAATTTCATCCTATCAACATCGAACTTAATATTAATTGCATTTCACTTTATGTATGTACGTGTAAAAGATATTTTACAATGCAATGTAAAATATATTTCTTCCTGTGGGCCATGGTAAAAAACAAATTTGAGTTCTTTTATGTCACAAGAATATTTAAACATTAATTGATCAGAGGTTTGAATAAACAGAATTCCAGTTCTTGAAAACAGATTGTGTTTCGTTTAAACAGAGCCATTACAAACTTATTTATGCTATTATTGTATGTACTTGTCCCAGCCCAGAGCTGGGCTGCTGGCATGAGAATGATCTAGGAGTGGGTTTAGAGCTTAGAGTGAGGCTTGATAGGTCTGGGTTGATTTCCAGGAATCTGTATTTTAACAAGTATCTCAGGCGATTCTGATACCTGACCGGGGCTGTGCACCCCAGTGCAGTGCAGCAAACACTCTCTGCCAATACAGTCGGTCTTCCATCCCAGATTCCATCAACCAGGGATCAAAAATATTAAAAAAAAAAATCACAGACATTTCCAAAAAGAAAAACTTGAATTTGCCACATGCTGAGCATTGCACTGAATTCACTGAATGGAGGGATGTGTGGGCACACCCTGCTGTAGCCCATATGCAAATATAGGTGATATGCATACACTATGTCATTTTACATGTTTTACATGGGGGATCCAGCCTCCTCTGCTTTTGGTATCCGAGGGATCCTGGAATTAATCGCCTGCAGGTATGGAAGGATGACTATACTAGTAAAATGATAAAGTGAGCATTATCCCAGCGCGTTCCCAACGTTTCTTAAAGTTGATTGAAGAATGTCCAAATGAATACGCTGCAGTTCTAAGAGTAAGGCCACTTACAGATACGTGGAGTGAAACGGAGAAAGAGGGATCGGGGCTCCGACCTAGGCCTGGAGTTACCCACAGAGGAAATTCTGCCAAGCTGACCACAGCCTCCGCCCTTGGTAACTCTCTTCCAGCTTTCCATTTGGCCCACGAATCTCCCGTTCGTTTGTGTTTGGAATGATTTATATTTTTTCATAAGCTTCGTAAGCTTTGTGGGAGAGGTGAATGATGGAGGTGAAATGGAAAAGAGCATAAACCATCAGTTTGCACAGATAATACTATGCAAATAAACATGAGGTGCACTATAGAAAAATGTCAGAAAATCCCACCTGAGCTGTGAATGACTCCAATTTTGATCGCTAAAACCTACATCAGTTAAAAGTTGTTTTCTCGGCTGTTGGCATCGGACGTGCCTTCCTCCTGCCATAGAAGGTTGATGTCCCCCGAGGCCTGTGTCTCAGCGACCCAGAGAAAGGAACACAGGTGTCCTCAGATGAGTCAGCTGAACTTGGTCATTAAAAGTCAAGCGAATCCCTTCTGGAACCCTAAAAAGCCAGAAGGATAGAGGTGATCACAGTCCCTGCTCCATCGCTTAGCTAGTGATTGTCAAACTTCAGGGTGGCTCAACCCACATGGGAACTTGCTCCCAATTTAGGTTCCCAGCTGGTGTTTTCCAACAAACACCAGGGGTGGTGCTAAGTAGTCCTGGAACTTTGAGAAACTCTACTTTCCTCCTTCACTCCCCAAACTGTATTTTTATTTTCTTAACAAAATAGAGGTGTTTTTTTTTTTTTTAAAAAAAAACCACACACAAACAAGCAAAGTTGTTTTCTTATTGAAGCCTAACATTGGTTATTTAGGGCTTTCATTTCTTTTTCTTTTCTTGTTTAGGTCTTTTTTTGTTTTGTTTCTATGTGTATGATAAGTCAGCAAAACACTTCAAAATAACAATGCCAATCACACATCTGAGTAATGTCTGTACTGGTATAATGTAAGGACATTCCTACTAATTTCTATTAGTGTAGTTTCTTCATTGTCCAGTGAATTTTGATCAAGCCTCAGCTTTGGATTATGTCCTGCAGCATGAAGAGGACAGGTGGGGTCTGGGCCCACGTGGTGGAGCCTGAAAGTAGCCAAGGCAACGGCAGCCAACAGACAGCAGTAGTCGCTGTGAAGATGATAAAGCAGGTGGTGCAACTGAGGGTTCTAGCGCAGCCAGGGAAGCCTTCCGTTTGTGTAATGGAACAACAATACAGGTGAGAACCGGGTGGAAGGACCTGGACCGAAGCAGCTATCACTTGGGTTAGTTGCTGTGCTTCTCCCTTTCATGTATTTACTCGATCCTTGCACAGCACAAAGCAGACAGCAAGTCAGCCTGGTCCTGCCTTGGGATAACTCACTGTGGCAGGAGAGGCAGACTCCTGACAGTCCCTCTGAGCCAAATGTGGATGACATGTGCATGGTGTGCTGAGAGAGTGCATATAGGAACCCACTTAAGACTGAAGGGTTAGGAAGACTTAAAATGAGGCTAAGAATTGAACAAATAAGTAGATGGATTTTAGATAGTGAGAGAGAACTAGCAAAGAAAGAAGTTCCTAGTAAGTAAGGGGACAGGAAGGCTAGAATGAACCCTGTGGTCTGGATTCATGCCAAAGACATTAGTATTGACCATGTTTACACACACACACACACACACACACACACACACACACACACACGTACACACACATATACAGCCAGGCACTGTTTAATGATAGGATGGGTTCCGAGAAATGCATTGTTCAGCTATTTTTCCATTGTGTTAACATCATAGAGTAAGGCCTACTACACACCTAGGTTGTATGGTATAGCCTATTGCTCCTAGGCTATAAACCTGTACAGCATGTTACTGTACAAAACAACATGAGATTAAATCAAGGCCAAGAGAAAATGGTGCAATCAAGAGAGGCGGTAAACATGACATGTATAAGGATGCTGCCTGCTGCTGGTATAACATGGTGCACTGCTTTACAGCAAGCTTTTTAATAATTAGAAAGAGTCTACTCTAAAAAAATGATAAAAAGTACAGTAGATACATAAACCAGTCACATAGTCTTTTATTATCATGATCAAGTATTATACACTGTACATGTATGTGCCATACTTTTATAAGGCTGGCAGCTCAGTAGGTGTGTTTTACACCATCGTGGCCACAAACATGAATAATGTGAAGACCTATGATGTTATGATGGCTACAATGTCACTAGATGATAGAAATTTTTTTTAGCTCCATTATAAATCTTAGGGAACCTTCCTTATATATGAAGTTATTGACCTAACCATCATTATGTGGTACATGAATATATGTATATAAGGAGATAGAAATGTGTGTACATGCATGGGTTAGTATATATGCCTATATTTCCTAGCTCAGTTCACTGAGATGACCCAGAAGGAGTGACACTCAGTAGCAAGGAGCACACCGAGACCCAAGATTTGGTCTCTATACACCATTCTTCAGTAAAAGAAACATGAATTACTTGGAGAAATTCCAAGGAATCTCTAGGGACTAGGGTTGGAGCAGGGGAAATGCAAGGTAAGCTTGGAGCATACTGTAGAGGCAGAAAGCAATTTTTAAAGAAAGAGAGAGAAAGGAAGAAAATGGAAGCATAGCTAAAGAACATAGGAGTCAACCTGAATGAGCTTCCAATGGTCAAAACTGAAAGTCTTTGAGCAAAAAAATAAATAATACAGTATCCTATCCCATCTAATAAAAGGCTAATATGTAAATTGACCAACGATGGAATGACCGGTTGCTATGACATGCACTGACCACCAGGGGTCAGACACCCAACACAGGAGCTGCCCCCTGGTGGCAGTGTGCTCCCATAGGGGGAGCATCGCTCAGCCAGAAGCCGGGCTCACGGCTGGCAAGCGCAGCAGCAGTGGCCTCTCCTGCTTCCATGGCAGTGCTAAGGATGTCCGAATTTCATGCACCGGGCCTCTAGTTGAATTATAACCCAAAGTCTAAAAGAAATATACACAAGTCTGTACTAATATAAATAAATAAATGGTGGCAAAGGGACAGATCTTTTTTACAAAAGAATTCAAAATCATATATGTAAATACCCTTTCTGGGAGGTGGAGCTTAATTCCCTTCTCCTCGAGTGTGGACCGAACCTCCAGAGAACAGGTTATGGAAACAGAACCATTGTAACTTCACAGTAGAGAAACTCGACACAGCACCTAAATCACATGATCAAGATTCGCATCACAGTCATGTTGATACATAAGATAGAGCACGTCACCTCTTGTGATATTCATCCACCAAACCCATAATTCCAGTATAATCATGAAAATAACATGGAATAAATCCAAATTGAAGGACATTCTATAAAGTACCTGACAAGTGCTCTTTACAACTGCCCAGGTCATGAAGAACAAGGAAAAGAAGAACTTGTCAAGACTGAAGGAGACCCAGGGGACATGACAACTCCGTGCAGTGTGGCGGCTTCATCAGAACAAGGACAGGAGTGAGACAACCGGTGAAAAATAAGAGATTATGAAAGAGCAGCAGCCCAGGAAGAAGCCACAAACCCCATATTTCCTTTCAAAGGGACACGGACCTCCAAATGATATTTGCAGGTCATTCGGGGACTTAGGCAACCTGTTCTATTCACACATGGATCACGTCAGCCCCTGGGACAGAGGATGGGCAGGCGGTCTGCTGCTCCTTAGAATGCTCGAAGGCCTCTGAATTGGCCTCGCTCAGATGGAAGACAAGTGCCGGATGAGGCCCAGACCATTGCCAAGTTGTGCAGGGAAGGTCATGAAGTGCTAATGCATCTGAGTGGCCTGTGAGTTTGTAGCCGGAAATGAGGCTTTCCAGGCTGGTGAGCTGTGGGGCCAGCCCTGCTGCTTCCGTCCTGTCCAATATCTCCTACATATGCAGACACCACAGGACTGTTCATATTTGCAAATAAATAGCCTAATGTTATCGAGGCCTTCCTGTTTGTCTGTTCAATTGTCTCCTTCCAAAGAAGCAAATAGCTTTCACAGGGTTGGGGGAGGCAGCTTCCCCAGACCGCCTCCCCCCTCCATCTACAGAACTGGTGCCTCTGATGTCACTCTCTCCGCCCACAGACTCGGCTTTGGCAAGGTGACCGGTATGTAGATTTTTCTATGATCAATGTTTTTCTCTCTGGGTTTATTAGCATACAGACAGGATTTGAGTACATCTGTTCTTTATATTTAACAGTGAATTGGAGAAAGCGGAACCCTAAAAAAATAAGAGCCTGGTTTAGGTCACAGAGGGAAGTCTCTAAGTGAGGAAGGCATGCGTTTCCTGCAGGCCTACCCTGTCCTTTCTCCATACCCCATCCTGCCTTTCTTTGCCTGTATGGGTGAGGCTGACCCATCTTTCCTGGGGTTCCTATGACTTGCTCATCCCAGTGGCTCTTAAAGATGTATGTTCAGTGTGAAGGGATGATGTGTTTCTGGTCCCCAGCCCAGCGGTAGTCCTTCCTAAATATTAAATGTTATTTGAGGCAACAACAACATTAATGATGGTAATGGTGGGGAGGATAATGATGATGGTGATAATGGATCCTACAGAACTTTGATACAAAACCATTGCCATTATTATGATCGCATTTGCCACAGCACAGAAATGATTTCAAGGGCTGCCACTTGGGCAAGGTCCCTGTTCTCCCCTACTCTGAGCAGCCAGAGAGAAACCTAACAAAAAGATGTTGAAAGGAAGCACTCCATGTGGTCCCATCTCCACACAGACTGCAGAGCTCATCTCAGTGGACTTTCAGTGCCCATGTCTCCATGACCGGTATCACACTTGGTCATTGGGGGGACAAGGGGGAGACTCAATTCTGCAGAGCAGAAGTGAAGGAAGGACCCAAGGAAGTGAGTAAATTGAGGAAAAGCTGGAGATACATGGAGTTTTCAACAATAAGTACATCCTCTCTTCCATCCGGTTCAGTACCTAGTGTCCTAGTGTCTAAGTTACACTAGGACAACTAGCAACTCCCCAGGTCCCACTCATGCTGCACATCCCTGCCAGGGGCACTGCTCCATGTCATCCTCATTTGTGACCTGGGGCTGATGGTGCTTCGCCATCCAGAACATCTTCAGACGTAGGGACAGGGAGGTGAGAAGGCACTAAGATTTGTGCACTGGCTCTTACGTGCTCTCATCTGGAAGGACACATGTCATTTCTACATGCAGGCCATTGACCAGAGAGAGTTACCTGGTTGCACCTGTCCCCATGAGGTGCAGTGCTGTCCCTCAGTGTAGCCAGAAGGGGAGAAGAACTGGGAATATTGACGAGCAATAGTACTGCCTTCCCACTCCCTTACTCTGTGTGTCTAAGACAGGTGAGTGATAGGTCAGTTGTGGTGGTGCTGGGCAAGGGGGCGGTTGTTGTGTAACCGGACAACCAACGGGTCCTGGCTGCCTGTCACTACTTGAGCCAATTCAGTAGAGACAGGGTTGAATCATATATGAGCATTTATTCCAGTACTGCCGGCAGCATGGGAGAGCAGCAGGTCATCCACAGAAATCTGCTCTGCCCCCACCACAAGCCAGCTGCTTATATTGGGTAGAAAGATGAAGATTACATGGGAAAGGAGGCTGAATTGGGATATACAAAGAATGGGCATACAAAATAGGTATGCAGTTTACAGGTAATGCGGGCTGGGGGTTCGCAAAGGCCTGCAGGTATGCAAAGGGTTTTCAAAGGGCTGGTGCCTCTGGTTTCTGCAACAAGGTTGTTCATCTTTCTATAATAGGCAGCTCCCGGATGAGGAGGATGGGCTGCATTTCCAGGTGAGCTCCCAGGTCCCGCCTGCTTTCTTTAATCAGAACAAAACAATCACGGGTAACAGAGCATGATGAATATTTTTATAATTATAGTTGGTCCCCAATATTTGATTTCTGCCCCTAACAGTTGGGGTGGTGCACGCTTCAAGCCCCCAGGCTTCTGGCAGATGTCACAGCACCATCTCAACACCCTTACGCTTCGCCTCCTTTTCACAGAGGCTGGGCAATGGAACACTTGGCTTCCCAGCTTTCTCCTGTCGCCACAGGTGGCCAAGTGCAGGTTCTGGGGCAACCAGGTGTAGGTGGAAATCTGCTGGGAGAGATCTCATTCCTAAAAAAGACAAAGCTTCCAAAGAGGAGGTTCGGGCTGGGCCCTTGTTCTTGGATAGAACGTGAACGTCACACCTGAAAGACAGCAGCCACCTGGGTGAGCATCAGGTGGTAAGATGAGAAAAAGCCCCAAAGAATCGCAGAGATGCTGATCTTGGTAACTGCAAACTGCTGAACCAATGTCAACAGCCACTTATCTCTGGGTTTCTCACGATGTAACACAAAGAAAGCCATTTGTTCTGCTACTTGTAGCAAAAAGCAGTTCTGTTATAGAGTCAGCAGGAATGTTTGCCATCACAGGGACCCCATTTAACAGACAAGGAACAGATAAGAGGCCCAAGAAGTCAAATAACACACCCGAGGCTCACAGAAGAATTAGCAGGCGCGTTGGCGGAGGGCTTAGAAAACGTGTGATCCTTGGATGGCATTTGCGTCATGTTCTTCTTTGTTGTCTGGGTCCAACCACCTCCGCCATAACAGCAGACGTCTCTCCTCATCTACTGCAAGTTTTGCATTTCTCTTCCCGTGTCTAGTCTCCCCACCCCTGGACCTCACCAATCCGGTTAACAATGCATCTACAGGAGAAACCTCTTCTTCCCAGCCAGACACGAAGCCGTGTGTGGCCACGTTCTCACCAGGCCAACGTCATCCATCTGAGACAGGATGTGCCGTGAGGCTCTGAGAAGTTTTCCACTTGCAGATCCCTGCAGGAATGTCAAGGGCAAGAAGAAAAGGCGGCAGAAGTCAGTGTGCGGAGGGCTGGCTCCCACCACAGCAGTGAAGAATCATAATTGATTTCTGATGGCGAGAACATTTAACCTGGCCGAGCGCGGAGAGAGGACCGCAGCGAGGAGGAGAATAGAAGCTGAGCTCCAGCCCCCACTTAAGAACTTCTTGAAGTCTAAATTAATTTGGTCCTATCTCACTTACAGGGAAAGTATCTATTTCACTTGCAGCCAAAGTGAGCGTTTGCTTAACCTCTTGGGGGATAGGCAATAGCTGCACGTAGACCTTTGCAAGAAGTGGCGCGGCTATCCAATTTCCCTCTAATTGCTCTAACAAGGATGAATTAGGCCTTTCACCGGCAGGCCTGAGTGATCAGGTTGGAGTCAGCCATGGGCGATGAAGCCAGTTATTAAACAAAACTGCGGTGTTAACTCCTAATAATACACAGTGAGGGCAAATTAAGCAGAAGACAAATATGCCATACTGATGACACTGGAGAATATGTTCTCTCGACTTTATGTTTCAAATGATGCTATTATTAGTGACGTTCAAGTTCATTTCTGAAACAATAGGGAAATACATGTTCACTTGGGCTTTCTAGGCAGTGAAAAGGAGACCCTCTGACAAGGGAACATGGTAGACTGTTTAAAAATCCACTTGGGCCCTAGCTGGTTTGGCTCAGTGGATAGAGCTTCGGCCAGGGAACTAAAGGGTCCCAGGTTCGATTCCGGTCAAGGGCATGTACCTTGGTTGCGGGCACATTCCCAGTAGGGGTTGTACAGGAGGCAGCTGATCGATGTTTCTCTCTCATCGATGTTTCCAACTCTCTATCCCTCTCCCTTCCTCTCTGTAAAAAATCAATAAAATATATTAAAAAAATAAAATAAAAATCCACTTGGGCTGGGCTCCACTCTGATAAACATTAATTATTCCAATCACATTACATCTGGAGGGCTTATGAGCCTGCGCAACACCATGCTCCCCAGGTCATTACCCTGTTCCTGGCTGGAAGGACTGTGGGCACCACTGACACTGTTGTCTTTGCTCAAATGTCACTGTGCTTATCCAAGGTTGCCTGCAAGAAAACACTTCTGGCTCTGGCCGGTGTGGCTCTGTTGGTTGAGCATCGTCCCATGCACCTAAGGGTCACCAGTTTGATCCCCAGTCAGGGCACGGGTTTGATCCCTGCTCAAGGAATGTATTGGGAGGCAACTGATAGATATTTCTCTCTCACATGGATGTTTCTCTCTCTCTCTCTCTCCCTCTCCCTTTCTCTGTCTCTAAAATAAATAAATAAATAAATATCAATAAAAACAAACAAACAAAAAACGTTCTGTTTCTACCCAGCTTATCTCCAGCTACCACACCCTGTCACTATTTCCTTTCTTAAGTGTAAGAGCAGATGTGATGACCCTGGGAAGAGAGGGTTATTGAAATGCAATTTGAGTTAAATCAATTGATCATATATCATGAGGGGGGAGAAGGGGAGAGAGAACCATTCAATGTCTCATCAAAACCTCAGATGCCCATTCTCGTAGAATAGAACCTGGTCCGTTTGCACTGAGGGCTGGGATCGACTTGACTAATTACTGAGCAGTGAGCAGCGTGGATTAGAGCGTTTGAGAGCAGGCACAATTTAGAAAGCAGGGATCGTGGATCAAACAAATGGACTTTATTGCGCAATTAAAAACCTACTTGAGCACTGACTGGAATGAAATCCAATAGCACAATAAGCGCTTTAATAATAACACTTTCCAGGATTTGGTCTGGTGACAAGTTCAAAGCCTTTGGGAACTAGCATCTCTGTATACTAGACTTTGCCCAACCATCGGGTCCCTGTTGATCTCCCAACGCTGACTGGTCTCTCTGGGTCCCTCATTTTTAGCCTTTGAGGAAGAACAGGTGCGTGTGAACCTTCTTATTTCCATTCTACTTACTCTACATTCTTCATGAATTAGTGCAGGGAGAACACTTTAAACGTGGCTAAGTCAAGTATATGCAAGAGGCTATTCCCTAGAGAATATATTTCCTTCCTCTTTTTATTTTTTGTAGCCCCAGAGAAATTGGGATTATAGTTGTTTGTCTATTTCAGACACACCTGCTAGTCATTCACCACCTGAACTCACAATCGGGTATTTGGACCCTGCAGTGAGCTTGCCACAGAGGCGGTTATGATGCGGCCAGCAGAGGATTAGCACTTCAGGTGGGAAAAAGCAGCAGGAGCAAATGGAAATCTTAAGTAGCAAACATCTTGTTTTTATCTCCAGAACTCAAGTAATAAAGGCCAGTGTCAATATTCTCAGTAGTACCAATGTCTTGAATTGAATTGCTTTCCCCCCAAACATGTGGTTCAACATTTAGCAATGGCTGTCTGCCTTCTCCCCCCACCCCTTGCACCCATTGGTGTGCACACACTAGGCCAGGGGGTCAACAAGAGTTAGACTGTTACACACAGAAGGTCATGTTCCTGACCCTAGTCGCGTACTCCTGTGTTGAACTCTCAAATAACTCCCAGAATTATGTTGTGCCAAGCACAGGCCATGGGCAGCATGCTTAAGCTTCTTGGGAGTAGGTGTGAAATCCATTGGACTTTTGAAGAAACAAGATATGAGGAAGCTTCATGATGACTGTGGCATTGGAGCTGGATCATGAAGCATGGAGGGGTGAGAACATATGGAAAGGCAAAGAATGGCACCTGGGCAGAGAGAACAGTATGAATTCAGGGAGAGGCACTAGGATGAGAAATCCCTGAGAAAGATTGTAACTACCAGTTCCACTTTGGCAAAGAGAAAATGGTCAGTCCAATGCTTCACATATATGCTGTAAATACATGCCTCCTTTGCCATTCAGATTTCCTAAATAATCTCCCAAGTTTTAGCCCGAATCTCATTTAAATAAAGAAGTGGGACAGAAATGGAACACTCTAGAAACCTAAGTTGTTATATCTTTACAGAGAAGTACTTTTTTTCTCTTGCACTTTGTTTAGGGTACGGAATATGAAATTCATCTCAGAAAGCCCCAGAGATGACTCTATCGACTGTCCTTTAAATAGAATTAAAATTGACTCAAGACATATCTGCGAATCTATTGAATTACAGAGTCCAAATTGAGCTGCAGCTGGTCTTGCAGGAGGAAATTAAACAGACCGGGAGAAAAATCGAGTGGACAGGTCGCCACTGGAGGCTGAGGTTTCTTGTAGAAAGGACGGGAGAAGCACTGTGAAGCGTGGAGCATGCTGGGAGACCAGCTGAGCTGCTGACCTGATGGGGCCGGGTCATGTGACTGAACTTCCTTGAGGAAGCACAGCATTCATCATGTTGGATTCTCCCAATCCACATTCAGGAAGGCGTGGCTGAGTTTCGAGTTGAAATCTCCCCAACATTTTCCCTTTGCATCATTGCACACTCTGCAACTTCTACCCCCTGTGATGGGACTGGAGACACAAAGAAAACATCATCATTTATTTTCTCCTTTCAATCATTGTCGTTTATTATGCCCTTTCCACTCTCTATCAACAAACATTTCTTGAACTCCTACTTAGTGCTGGCACTCTTCTAGGCTTTGGGGATGCTGGTCATGGCAATGCCTACTCTGGGAAGAGCTCCGTCCTGGGCTTGCAGGCCACGCATTTTACATCAGCATAGAGAAAGATCGAACCTCTTTGGAATCAGTTCAGCCAGTCCGCTCTATTGCCTGATGGCACCATAGAGGTGAACAAGCCTTCCCCAAATATCCTCTGCTGTGATAAATGGTGGTTCTGCTATGAGTTAGGATGAACCTTCCACTTTATCCATTATGGACACGAAGAGAGCACTCCGGTTTCTCACTATAGCCGTTACGGTTACTGTTAGATGCCGTATTCTTCATGGGAATCAGAGGCTGGGGTTGGGGCTACAGGATGGGGTGGGCAGTGTTTGCCTATGGAGGAGCCACTGCATGTTCTCTGGTTGCCTATTGGTGGAAAGAAGATGTGCTTTGCTGGAGTGGCTCAGTTTAAGCACTCCCAGGACCATGCCATGACACCCATGGGTTTATCTTCTTAATTTGTTCATGTATAGAGTGCCTATCATGGGTCAGGTACTGTCCCAGGCATTGGTCACAAACTAGTGAACAAAGGTGTCGTGACACCATGTCCTCAAGAAGCTTACAGCAGCAAGTGACAGATACTAAACATCGCGTGTGCGGAAGATCATTAATTACACCTGGGACGGTGCTATGATGCTCTGATTTATGCAGCAAATGGTCAAAATGCAGCTGGTGTCTGCTCTCTGTGCTTTTGGCTCTGAGCGGAACCCCACCTGGTGACTGGGTGATGCTTCCCACGAGGAGGACACCGTTGGCATGGCACTTCTCTGGGACAGTCTCTACGGTACTCAGCCTTTTTTGATGAAGTAGGGCTTGTTAGAGAGGCGTGTTGGGGTGACCAAGTGTCCTGCTTGGCCCAGGTCTGAGAGTTTTCCCGTGACATAGGGCTTTGAGTGCAAAATCAGGGACAGTCCTGAGCAAACTGTGACAGTTGGTCAACCTAGTATGTGTGTGTGCTTATGTTCATGCATGTACATGCACACGTGTGTGCACACATGTGCATGTATACGTGGTCACGCATACATTTGGAAGTCTCAGCCTCTCTCCAAAAGCACCTCTAGCTTTTGGTGTACACAGGTTGGGGTTTAGTACAGCCTGCAGCCACAGAGGTCAGTGTAGTGTGCAGTGTGTGTGACACAGAACACAACCCTTCCCATCATTTCCTATGAATCACACTTGAATTGAATTTCTCCGGGAGCTTTGAGCCAGATGCTAAACAGCTTAGCCCTCTTTGTGCCACATTAATCAATGGTACTCAGTTGCAAATGGGCTGCCATTAGCCTTGTTGTTAGAGCAGGGAGATCTGTGCAATTGCTCAGTAATTTTTAAGAACTTTGGAGTGGTGTGTAAGCATGGATGGCTGTGCAGGGCCCATCTATCTATAGGCTGTCTAATGGGTTCCAATGGGAGCGTGCGCAGCGCACCTCAAGCCCGGCAACTCACAAGCTCATCAGTGCTTCGGGCCAAAGTGGCCTCTTAAAGGACCTTTACCACGAGTGGAATTAGCAGGCAGCGTCCCTCTGGAGCCTGTTATCTTTGCGCTTCTGACCCCCATGGTGAAAAATAAATGCACGGACTTTAGTTGGAAAAAGTGTCTTTAGGGCGTTTTTGCTACCCCAGCTTCTGCTCTATAGGACAGTTACTTTTCACCCCACTTTCTTTCTTCTTTTTTATTTTAATCGAGTTCTCAAGGGATAGTGGCCCAAACTAATCTAGGTCATCACTCAGGAGCATAAGAATTCATGGCACACCCTCTGCCAGGGCACTGACAAGGCCCTCGGGTTTCTGTCACCTCGCTTCCACAGATCTAGGCCTCTGCTGATGTCCTCCTGTGTGTGGTCACACATCTACAGCTGGTGCCAGCTAATGGGTGGTGGGTACAATTTGTCACGGTCAACAGTGCAGAAGGATGCTTTGTTTCAAAAACAGATTATGTCCAAGAATGCTTAGGTCTGGCGTTGGTACTAGGCCTTATGGAATTGGTACCCTTTAGGATTCGGCTTGAGCCTCCTTTCTTGAATTCCTATAGTGATTGTGCTACTGATTTAGCACATTTTCATAGATCACTGTTATGGCCAAAGGTGACCCTGAGTGGGGGGGTGAAAGGATTGAGAAAAGACAGACAAGAGAATGAAAGCTGGGTCTCAGTGGGACGCTGCTCCCTGATGAGGAGACAGCGCCAGCGCCCTCAAGCTGTGTCTTTATTTTATAGCAGATGCCACGAGGCAAAGTAAGGGCGTGATCACATTGTTTACAGCATTCTCGTGAGTTCCAACCTCACTTAACTACATGTACCCGAACTCTATCACAAAGCATGTGGGGCTACGTGTTTGGACCGTAGATTCAAGCTTACAACCACAGCCGTTGGCTATAATTGTGCTGGGAGGGCCCTGCCCTCCAGCTGGGACTTGCACGTGGCAATGAGAGGACCCTGTCCTTTCATTAGTCTGAGGCTTGAACCTGGCCAAAACACTGTAGCCGCGCCCCATAGATCACCTTGTGTCAACTTCTGTTATGTTCTTATTGAGAGCTTATAATATTTTACTGTGCAGTCTATGCCACACCTCAGAGCCACCTGCCTCATCCCCAGCCTTCTTGAGATGTTGGGACATCCCATCTATTCCAGACTGGAGCATGAAGTATGTCAGTTATATTCTCAACTTCTCATCCTCTTGTTAAGACTTTATTGATGCCATGATCAAGGAGGAAGGCAATATCAGATGATAAACAGCTTGGGAATCGCTTCCTCACCCTGGGACAAATCCTTTCCTGAACTTATCTTCCCTAAAACATTCTATGACGTTAAGGAAAACAATGCTACCTGCCAAGCTGTGATTGTGTAGAATCCCTGTTATCCCAGAGTTCATTAGCACAGTCACCAAGGTGGTACTTACCTATGATATCTCAGAATTTTGCACAGATTATACTAAGCCATCTATGGCTTAGTATTTTATTTTTATGCATTTTATCAATAACTTTATTACCTCCCCCCACAACTTCCTTTGCCCCATCTGGACTGTAATGGAGGGAAACGGGGCTAAGATTACAATGCATCCAGATTTATATCAAATACCATCTAGCTGCATTTGGAGCCCCAGAGAGTCAGTCAAGGCTATTACTGGCTGCCAGGATTTTTAGAAAATACATAAATCTCCCTTTGTGCCATAAATACATTTCTGCATTCCGAGCTCAGAGAGAGCCCTCATTATACCACCTCCTGAGAGAGGGAGAAGCACATCTCATTCCGAGTGACAGGTGACATGTTCTCTAGCAACATGTAAAGAGATGGCAAGCTAATTGAATTCCCTCATTTTTAACTGCGGTTGAAGTTATTGTAGCCGCGCAAATGATGCTGGGTAGCCTGGCATACAGTTTTGTGCTGGATGTGTCCAAAGCCCAGGTTGATTTTGTGACCGGACCTTCGTGGCCTAGGTCTTGGTCCTGCTTCGAAATGGCCTACCGATTCTTGGATGCAATTTTGTTTAGAGGTACAGGAGAGCTGGGTCTACAAAACTAAAATGATGCAGCTTGGGGCTCCAGTCAGTGGCTGCATATTGGCGCCACCTGGGGAGCTAGGAAACCGAGAAGCGTGGCTGCCTCACCAGTGGATTGTGTCTTAATTTGTCTCAGGTGGACCCTACATGGGAACTTGTTTCAGGCTTCCCATGTTATTCTAAGGAGCATGCAGGACTGAGTGCCATGGTCAAGCGCAGTGGTTCTCAAGTTCATCTGCATCATAATCACCTTGTTAAAGCACAGACTGCTGGGCCCTGTCTCCAGAGAGTTGGATCCTGTCTGCGAATTTGTGTTTCTGACCAATTTCTGAGTGACACTGATGCGCTGGTCAGGGGTCCATCCCTTGAGAACCATGGATGCCATGGGTTGAGATTTTAAGGCAGATATTCTAGAGCATATGTGGGCTGACTTATAAGGTATCTTGATAATTCCCCACATTCCATGTTGAGTTACGTCAACCTGTTCTATTAGTAACAACTCTAATCAAATAACCAGTCATTTTCCTAAAAATGGACTTTCTGGAACACATCTTCCCACTCTATCAAAACAAAAACCCCATCTTCCAAATGTCTCTATTTGGTTATAAATTAGAGATGCAGATGACAAATCCTGTAATTTTGGGAACATATATAAATAAAGTTCCTATAGAGATAAAAGCATTGAAATGTCACACAGCCTGTCTGCCTTCCCTAGATCAGAAGAGGTGTCCCTGCAGAAGTAGGTAACTGGCTCTGACTTGAGGTCAGTTACTTTTGATCCTTCTGCAAACCTCAGCATCAGGTTTTCCAGAGGCTGGAAGAAACCCATCTAAAATGTGGAATCTTGCCTGGCTGGTGTTGCTCAGTGGTTGAGCATCATCCCGTGCACCAGGAGGTTGCTGGTTCGATTCCGGGTCAGGGCACATGTCTGGGTTGTGGGCTCAATTTCCAGTGGTGGGTCATTAGGGGGCAGCTGATTGATGATTCTCTCTCATCATTGATGTTGCTTCTCTCTCTCTCTCTCTCTCTCTCTCTCTCTCTCTCTCTCTCTCCTTTCCCTTCCTCTCTGAAATCAATGGAAATATATTTAAAAATAAAATGTGGAATCTTCCAAGTCAATGTCTTTATTTTCTTACAGGGTGTTGTACCTCTCTCTACCTTTTCTCATTCAGGGCTCTGTGTATTGAAGTCATGACAGTCAGGGGAACTGTTTCATATCTTAGCGCATCTTACTATCTTTTTAAAGTCCCTCTAGCACTCTTAATGTTGCCTAGCAGCAGGGTCCTCCAATAATAGACACCCTTTAGCTCCGAATCATAGCCCTGATCGATGTTGTAATGTCTTCAGTAACTGCAGTCCAGGGGCTAGGACTCAAGGATATTTTGGAATAAAGTAGGCCTCTCTCTACCTACACCTCCAGAAAGGAATTAAAGAAGGGAGAGACAAGCCTGCATTTGCAAACCACGATGGGGTCTCTGGAAGCTGCTCCCCAGTTTAAAATGCTTTGATTATCTTTGAGTTTCTTGACCTGCTTTGGATGGGAGTCACGAAGGAAGGCGAGTCCTTTAGTATTGCAGTTGTATTTCTTGTGACAATCTCAGAGGCTCGCCCACATCCACTCAAGGGCCAGGAAAATGGACTTGAAATAACTGGATAGCCTCATTTGTGGCTGAGTGACTCACAGCTGAAATCAGATTTAACATTAACCACCGATCAATATCAAGGGCTGGTCAGGCAATGGAGGGGAATCCCGGGTCATTGATTTTGTGCTCCGTGTCTATCTTTGGGGTGGGAGAAGGACAGAGGGATACACATTGCTCGCGGCTGGTACTGACCTTAGACCCAGGCAAGACAGGCTGCTTTTCAGCTGCACACTTTACAGCAGCACTTCTTACACATCTCTGTGCATGCAGTTCACCCGGGGATCTTGTCAAAATGCATTTGAATCTCCCGGGTGATGCGGATGATGCTAATCCACGGACCACTTTTTGAGGAGGCAGAGAGTCCTACCTGTCCTCCCGGGACAAGGAATCTATGGGGCCCTGGGATGCTGCATACCCTGAGCCTTTGCCTCTTTTCTAGATCATTCTCTAGCTACCCAAGATGCACAAATCCTCCACGCAAATGGCCCTTAACTCACTTATTGCTCTGAAAGTGCCTCTTCCCTGGACTGTCCTTCTGAGGATGTTTGCCACTGGTGTGTACATACTAGACCTGCAGGGGACCGAGGGAGGCTGATTCCAACGGGAAGGAATGACACATGGGTGTGCAGGCTGGGGGTCTACAGACTTGTTCTGTTTGAGGCTCTTTGTGTGGCGCGTAAGAGCCAGAGGTGGGAGAGAAGGAGTACAGGCAAGGCAGCGACTGGTTCTTTCTTTGCTGCGGGGTTGCAATGTAGAATTCAGAGGAGTCCACACTTTTCTATTCAAATCTGATCCTTTAGGTCATTATCAGTCATATTTGTTAAGGTAGGAAGATAGAATAGATTTTACCTAGTTTATTCTTTAAATGGTTTAAAGCTTTTAAATATTTAGACTTAAAAATGAATCCCCTCTTGCATAGGGCCCCACTGTACTTAGAGGAAAGACTACTGTTCGTTGATATAATTTGCAGTGTGTGTGTGTGTGTGTGTGTGTGTGTGTGTGTGTTTGTGAAGTTGACATATATCTCTAAATAGTATTTTCCTATTTAGGGAAATAAAAGTAAATCTAACTAGTATTTTCTGACCTGCACACATATCTCACACTTTTGGGAAGAAAGTAAGTTGTCATTTTTTCTTCTTCTTCAAAATCATCCTCTTAATTGTCCCTTAAAATTCCTCTCTGAGTCACTGCCCTAGTCTGACAGGCCCTCTTTGTTCTACTGAACCTCATTCTTTTTTTTTTTAAATATATTTTATTGATTTTTTACAGAGAGGAAGGGAGAGAGAGAGAGAGAGTTAGAAACATCGATGAGAGAGAAACATTGATCAGCTGCCTCCTGCACATCTCCTACTGGGGATGTGCCCGCAACCCAGGTACATGCCCTTGACCGGGATCGAACCTGGGACCTTTCAGTCCGCAGGCCGACGCTCTATCCACTGAGCCAAACCGGTTTCGGCTGAACCTCATTCTTTATTAGATTTATTTATTTGAAAATGTGTAGGCACAACACAAACCAGAGTGAAAACAGCTGCAGAGGAAAGAGCAAATCTCAATATGCAGAGGAAAGAGCAAATCTAGATAAAAGAGAGAGTCCAGGGAGGCATTATGGGAAAAGCAGTGTGGTGTTAAGAGCGAAAAGCAGTGTGGTGTTAAGAGCCCAGTGTGCTATGATGATCTGGGTTTGCTGATGCTAAACAAGTGGCATAGCAATCAAACTTGAGCCTGACAAACTGTCGTGAACAGAGTGAAGGAAAAACAGCACAGACAACAGCTGCAAAACATCAGTGGACCGACTGAGATATATCCCAGACAATGACAGATATGTGCCAACATGGGCAAAGGCTCGAAGAATAGGGTGGGTGAGCTTGTTTTGGGGCAATGTAGGTCCACTCTGTGGGAAACTGGCTTAAATAAGTTGAATACCTTGTCCAGGCTGAGTATCAGCTTCCCCTGTCTCACCCTATGATGGCAAACTCCTTGAGGACAAGGACTATCTTCTTCTACTTTTATATCCTGATAACTGTGTTAGGCTTAATAAATGCTTGCTGAGTTGAATTGAACTGAAACTAGAATTTGTCTCTACTTTTTCCCTCTGGGCTTACTGACAGAGCTAATGCTTCTTCTAAATTCCTCCGAGATCATTCTTTCTAAAGGCAGCTCCCAAGAGGGCATCAATGACTCCAGTCCCTGTGGGGAATTGATGATTTCTTAAGGATTTCTAGGACTGAGAGCTCTCCACGCTTTATTGGCATTCTGCTGTGTATTATGCAAAACTATGCTAAGAGAGAGGTCTTATCAAAGGAAGCCTAAAAGGAAGATAAGCAGATTAAAAAGAATCTCTCCTACAATAGCTATACAATAGATTATAATTGCCCCCATATGAAATACCTACCGTCACTCCCCTGCATCTAAATATAGCTGGCTTCTGCATTTCCCAGTGTGTATCCCAATGTGTTACAGAACATCACAGTCTCACATTTTGCATTTTCTTTAAGATGAACCAAAATAAAAGAGGAAGAAGAAGAAGAAGAAGAAGAAGAAGAAGAAGAAGAAGAAGAACAACAACAACAACAACAACAACAACAAAATTAGGCTGTTGCTTATCACAGAGTGGTATTGTAATAGGCTAAATTGTCAGAAACTGCCCAACTTGGAGTCAGGCTTGTAGAAAGCATTTAATATCTAATCACAGCCATTCATGTATCAGGAAGGATGCTAGTTGTGACCAACTGGTCTGGATGTACCCATGATTATCACCCCTTGATATTATTGAGTCTTGATTCTTTTCTCATTTATTCACACTTCAAGGTCTCAATGATTAGGAAGACAGGCTGGTTAGCAGTTTGATGTAAGTCTTTTATTTACATAGTTCAGCTTAGCATCAAGGGCTGTAAAAATTCATGGTTAATCTAGAATATCTGTAATGCATATACTGTCATTCTGGATCATTCAGTTTCCTTTTACCATCCCCATTACCCATGGCATTTCCGTTTGATCTAATAGCATTTGAATATTTCAGGCCAAAACAGCTTAGGACAGATCCCAATATATTAAAATAAAACCTGGCTCCAAGATCCTGTCTTCCATGTTTTAGCCATGCAATTCTTGTTGAGTTGATCTTTAGTTTTTAGTTTTATTTTTAATCAGAAAACGAGAAAAAAAAACAAGATCAAATTCATAGAATTTTCTAAAGAGGACACGCATAAAATATTGAGTGTTAAAGCATTTTGTAAACTTTGATAAGCTGCTAAAGAAAATGTCAGCTTATTATTGTGGTAAATGATATTTGTCAGAAACTAGTATGTCTTTAAAAGACCTTGATATTGCTAAGGAAGTGGTTTCACATAAAAACAAGCTCTTCTACTATCATTTCTTGAGTTTGGGTCATAAATTCATCTGAGTCCAAGTTCATTTGCGGGGGTTCGAATGTCCACCTAATTTCTGTCACTAATTGGTTGACATTGCTTGAGCTATCAAGTTTCACACTTTCCTAGCCCTCCTAGCTGGATAAATTCCCTGGATCTGATCAGAATCATTTAGTGAATGTACACACAGAAATATAAATTGCTTGCAGTGTTTTTTTTTTAAACCCACATTTATTTAAACCTTTGAAGTGACTACTTCTAATAAAAGATGATTCCCTTGGGAAAGCGTGAAGTTTGAAAGTTTAGTTTTGTTTGAATTATTTGTCTGCAGAGATCCCTGTGGGAGAAACAGAAAATAGCTATTTCCTGGCATGTTATTAGATGGGGAAATAATATATTTTCCGTAAGTCCAAAATAACTGATTATACACAAGAACACTTTTTTTCCCCAGGTTTGGTCAGCTCTGTAGGTACTTAACAACTCTCTGAGATTAATTAGCTAATCTTTTTAACACCTACCTCTTTCAGCATCCAGACAGTATATCCTCTGTGTTATAACATTCTAAAGGGTTTTGGTTCAGTACAAGAAATACCAAGTGGTTGCTCCATAAATATTTATTGATATGGATGACAGTAGCAATGATGACACCACTTAAATGTCATTATGAAGAATGAGAAGCCTGAAATTAGACTGAGCAACATTGAAAGAAGGGATGGGCTTAGGATTCTGCAATTATCTCAAAATGAATGCAAAAGATTGAAGAAAGAAAAGAGGGGAGGTTACAAGGTTGGCCAGCTGAGATTTTCAATCCAGGAGGCTTGGTTTCATTAGATGATTGCTTCTGCTGAACTCTGAGTGAGCAAGTTCACTGAGGAACAAGACTGGACGAGTGAGTATTTTGAGTTTACAGGCTCAATAAATATTTGTCAAGTGAATTAATTAGTGAGAAAATGCTCAGTGTTTTCCATGTTTCATATTTCTTCTTTCTTCTGGCACCTTCATAATACCCCACCAATAATCCAGTCCTGAGAAAGCACCACCGTTGAGTGTGTACTCTGTGTGTGTAGGTGTGTGCCTGTAAGTGTGTACTGTCTCCCAACCAAACCATGCAGGTGAAGGCCAGGATTTCTAGTGTCAGCTCTCTGGGATGTAGGTCACTGTTAGAGATAAGGATAGAATCTAATTGGCAGAGACAAGGCCATGAGACTACAGTTGGGGAAAAAAAAAACACTCCTCTTCAGCTAAAGGTGAAGGGCATTCTAAGTTAAAATGGAAGCTTAAGGAGTGCAAGGAAATCTGGCCAACTAGGAGCTAGATAGAAACATAATTACCCCATAACTAAAGAGATGATGGTGACCTTTTGCAAGAGGTCAGCGTTACCTGAGACTGCTTCTCTGACTTGTGGCAGTTGTTGCACCCGAAAGCCTGATTCATTTCCTAGTGCTGCAGATGGGAGGACGTAAAGTAACAGCTAGCAGGCCATTCATCGTCCCGTTTCTGGGGGAAGGCGAGCTGGTATGTCCTTGAGTGTAGGTTTAAATCACACCCATGATGAAGGCTGCTTTGAGGAGCCACAGGCCGTGTACAGGACATTCAAGGTCATGTGTACATCTAGCTGGATTCTGTGTAGTTTCCCCCAGCTTTTTTGCATCCTTCCCCTATGAGTCTCACTAATCCATCCCTCTGCTTCTGGCCCTGGCATCTTTGGCATGTCTCAGATATTCACCATTTAGAGAGCTGCCACACACACACATCCCTTCCGTTGCTCTCCCCTTAGAAGCCAACTCCTCAATCTTTGATGAGTGTAGAGAGGATTGGCAACATGACCTTGGGCCAAGTCATAGTTCGTGTCTCTCTTGGCCCCAGCTGGATAGAAGCTTTATTGATTTCTTTTTCTTATAAAGCACTTTGCAATCACTGAGTAAAACAAAACAAAACAAACAACAACAGTAACCAACCCTCCCAAGAGCTGCATTGCTTCCACTGCTCTTCTGATAGCACTTTAAGAAAATGGTACCTGAACTCTGATGACTATTTACCCTTTAAAGTTTCTATGCTTAGAAGGAACATTTTCTTTCAATGTTAATAATTAAAGTAAATTCCAAGTGCATAATACCGGCTCTTCAAACAAGCCTATGCAGAGAGGGTTTTTAAAAAACTTTTCTTGATGACTTCGTTTCTTTTACCTTTCCCTTTTTCGTATTCTGTGGAGCACTCTAATCTTTGTACGACAAAATAGCTCTCTTTGAGATTCAGAACTTGCCAACAGTTGGAGGAGATGTAATAAAGTCTCTTGGTATTGCACCCTGCTGACACAGGCACTGATCCGAAGGAGTGGCAGAGAATTACAGTCTTGTGGCTGAAGGTTTATATTCTTTCCCGGAAGTCGAACCCAGTACCAGGGACCTATTCCAGCTGGTTACTGGCTCTGAAGGAAAGAGAAAATTCTAAGGCTCCTTATTTGTGGGAAGGGAGGCAGAGACAAAATCACATCGAACATAATTTCAGTTTTGCAGAAGAAATAGCTGATCTTCTTGTCATTGCTGTTACCTGTTGAAAAACCTTTCTTGAAACAGGAAGAAAAGGAGATGAAAGAAAGGAAGCTATAAAGCCCCAACCCCCTGAAAGGAGAATTAGAGGGAGTGATTACCAGCCATCTTGGCAGTGGATATCTGCCACTGCCCTCAAGTTGGCTGAATTTTGAATGCAAAGCTGGCTTGCCTTCTGTGGCCCTCTTCTTCTCTGTTCTGTGAGCCGTAGGTTGGGCAGTACAAGGACAGCCACCCAGCTTCCAAGGGTCTGTGATCAGTGCACATATGGAACTCACGGCCATATCTTGTCACCCAAACCAGGCCTTCGGTCTAATAGTATCTACTTCCACCACTAGAATCCTTTTCCTCCAACACCCCACATTTGAAATCTTGTCCTTGTCCTTGAGATTCCCGCCTTCTTGCTGTGTGATCATTTAGTTTACTGAGACCTATCAGTTCATCCTGTGTGAAGTCCCACACACTCTCCCCTTCCCTTTCTATCAATATCACTCTTGTCCCTCCCTCAGAGTCTCATGATAGGATTATTAAACGTTTTCTAACGTTTTCTCTTCTTTTCATTTTGAGTTTCTCCTCATCGCATTGGTCCTGAACACCCTACCAGCCTCTGTTTCTTTCTTATTGGTAGGCCAGTTCCCCAATTATAGGCCTGAGGTGGCTTTCTATAGCTCAAAACACTAATTTTCAATTTTCTTTTTGTGGTAGAATCCTTATAAAACAGCATATTAGCACTGAATATTTTTTTTTAAATGCAGTGCTGTTCTGTTTAGGGAATTTGGAGGGGAAACCTAGAGTATTTACTGCGTGGTAGGTGGCCTCCACTCTCTCCTGCCTCTTCAGTGGTTACTGAGATCCTCGCAGAACGCAGGAACTTAAAGATGATACGCGTGAGCACTATTGCTCAACCAGGGGTTGGCAAACTTTTCATAAAGGAACTGACAGTAAGTATTCCAAGCTTTGCAGGCCACCTACCCATACTGTTGCTCTGTCATCCAGGGAAAAAGTAGGCTTACAGTTGTGAGTATGTGAAACAGAGTTCATTCCTGTGTTATTATTTATTAATTATTATATTATTTTCCATATGAACAACTGTAAACCTACTTTTGCCCAACCCTGTATATTATTATTGTATGTATGTATGTATGTATGTATTTTTACAGCCCCTTAAAAATGTAATGATTTGTTTTTAGTTTATGGCCTGTACAAAAATAGGCCATAGTTTGCCAACCCCTGAGGAGGACAACCCTAAACTTCTTATGGCACAAGGGCTTCCACAGTCTGCCCCTGAGTTCCCACCACTTTATCTATGGAAGGCGGATGATGTAGCTCTTCCAAGCTGAGGCTCTGGAGCCAGACTGCCTATTCTGTAATTGCTACTTGTGTGACTTTGGGCAATTGAGTGAGATTCTCTGGGCCTTCTTGGTGTTCTCATCTGAAAAATGGACTTGGTCAGTAGAGACTCCTAGGAGTGTTGAGGGAGTTAAACCTGTATGCAGGGTGCCCAGAACAATGTTCTGGGAGATACACATTTGATAGAAGTCAGCTCTTAGGTCTTATTGCACGCCCATCGGATGTTGTTTTCCTATCCATCATTACCTGCCAGTCATGTTGGCTTTTTACCCAAGAGTCTTGCTCAGATTGTTTTCTGCTTTCGCACTTCTCTTTACCTTCTAGATCTAGAGCCATGAATGGTAACCCCACCTGGTTGGTGGTTAGAAGCATGGACTACACGGATGCCCAGGAGCAGACAATCAGCCTCGCCTGGAGAGCCCTCCCAGGCAGTTCTTGGCCTGATATCTTGGGTGGAGCAGCATGACAAGGGCTGGGCAGCGCTGCTCTAGAAGGGCGCACAGGAGCACCGGCTAAGACAGTGGTTCTCAACCTTCCTCATGCCGCGACCCTTTAATACAGTTCCTCATGTTGTGGTGACCCCCAACCATAAAATTATTTTTGTTGCTACTTCATAACTGTAATGTTGCTACTGTTATGAATCGTCATGTAAATATCTGATATGCACGATGTATTTTCATTGTTACAAATTGAACATAATTAAAGCATAGTGATGAATCACAAAAACAATATGTAATTATATAGGTGTTTTTCGATGGTCTTAGGTGACCCCTGTGAAAGGGTTGTTCAACCCCCAAAGGGGTCGCGACCCACAGGTTGAGAACCGCTGGGCTAAGTAAGGTTCCTGAAGCTGCTTCCTCACAGGCAGGGGCCGCCTTCATCCAGCCCGTGGAGCAGTTCAGGTGGAGAGGCTGGAGAAGGCTTTTGGAGTTCTGAGGCACTTCTTTCTTTTCATCTCAAGGTGGACGAGAAAAGCTTCAGGGGGGCTCCTCAGAGAGCCTGTCTGGAGCCCTGTAGAGCTGGGAAGCCTAAGAACTGGGGTTCCTGCCTGAAGGGGGCTAAAGCGAGGGCTGGAGCTGGTGACCTGGTGCCAGCACTGTTGGGGGTGGCCTCCCTCCTCCTGACACAAAGGAGATGTGGCCCAGGGCCCAACTACAGGCTCCAGAGGGGGAGCTGGCCTGTGAGTGTTTAAAGGGGATTTTGCTTGAAGGGGGAACGTTTCTCGCAGTGAGAGCTGGGTATAGGCTGAGTTTCTGGAAGGGAAGTCCTAGGTATCTCCCGGGAGGAGAGACTTTGCTCATGTCAAGAGAGATGCAATCAAGGGTCCTTGCAGGAGGCATTTAAAAGCAAAAGACAATCAGCAAATACAACCGAAAGGCCGGCAGCTGTGCATCTGCCTGCCACCCAGAGGGTGTCATCTCTGGATTACAAAGGGAGCCTCCATGAAAAATTATGTCATTTCCTTCTAATTCCCTCTCATCCTGGGCAGGGGCAGGGGACAGGGGGCAGGGGGCAGGGGCAGGAGAGCAGGGTACAGGGAAAAGAGAGCAGATGAGGAAATAGAGAAGCCAGCCCTGCACACCCACGGCCTCACCTCAGGCTGGAACCCAGAGGAGATCAGACTTGGGCTTAAGGGGAATCCGAAAGCTGAATGACGTTTGGCGCTTTGATGAACTGGATGTCTTTGGACTCAGTTATTAAATTGAGGCTGCTTTTGTGATTAAAGGGAACTCGGACAGCTTTAAGACTTTCCTGAAATTTTATCCCGGGGATAAAGAAGACTAATCCAGAGTGATTTTGCAGGGACTATGGGAGGAAGAATACATTTACTCTTTTGGTTGCACTTTATCAAGTCCAGTTCATTCATTAAAATAGTTACACACATGTGACTGCTTTTTGAGTAATATAGAAGTCATTGTCCTAAAAGATAAATTCAGCCAAAAATATGTGTGTGTGTGTGTGTGTGTGTGTGTGTGTGAGAGAGAGAGAGAGAGAGAGAGAGAGAGAGAGAATGTTGGTTCTAGGATCACAAAGGTTGTCCCTGGCCCTTTGGCTTTGCAAGTTACTTAACTGTTCTGAGCCTGGGTTGGTTTCCTCATGTGTAAAATGGGCATAATTACAATGCCTATTTCATGGGGGTCTGGTAAAGGTTGAGATAATGCTTGTGCCATTTACACATCTATTGTAAGCATTTGGCACACACGAGCTGCTATAATGATTATTTACTTCTCATCCTCTTCTGCCCACTCCCCATGCCTTTCAACCTGGGCACAGGTCCTCTCCCACTGCCACTTCCATCCAACATCCACGCTGGAGAAAATAGCACAAGCCTAATTTATTTCTTTATTCTTTAAAACTCAGAACATCTAGTGTTCAGTAAACATATGTTGAATGAGTGAGATAAAGATGGAGCCAGCAGAAATTCTGCTCTGAAGAGCTCATTACTAAGTTAAACACAATTAAGTATAATCAATCAGAATGCAAATGTCATACAAAGTATAGACAAAGTGAGGGCTCAGAGGGGTGTGATTTCATCCAGCTCTGGTTAGACTGTGAGATGGTGAATTCAAGATTCCTGGAGTGTGCGTACAGTTGAATGCTATAGGAGTTTTCAATCGTGCATTTTTTAAAAAATTCATTTCCTCACTCAAAAAATATGTGAGTGCCTGGCCTGGGTTTGCAGTCACTGTTTATCACCAAACAAGTCAGACACAGACTGCTTGTTTGGGATCTTGAGGGCTCCTTACTCAGGGAGGTGAGTTAGTAGCCACAGGCTGGGAGAATGCAGCTCAGTAACACGGGCCGTAAGTTCATGGCAAACTCCAGGCTTCCGGGCAGCTAGGAGAAGGCAGGAAGAGGTCAAGACTCCAGCCACCCATAAGATGACCAGTAGCGCTCATACTGGTCTGCAACTATAAAACAGCCCTAGGTCAAGGTCATCCTAACAGGAGAGCCCAACTCTAACCGGCATTAAAGGGAAGGGCTCTTACCAGAGCAAATTCTATGACTGTTTTTTTTTCTTTCAGGAAGGGGTGTTCATCTTCTTTTCTTTCCTTTATTTCTAGACATCTTTGCATTCTTCCTAAAAGTGCTGACCACGATCAGCGAGGTGGCAGGGCGAGGACCTGTGCTGTCAATATGTGAGCCACCTGTCTGTCAAGCTGTCAGTCCTCATGAAGGTGCTGTGCAGTTCACCTGGGCCAGATCGAAATCCTCTCAGTGCTCAGTGGCAAGGTCTCACCCACAGCAACCAGTGGAGCAGGTGACCTCACCTCTCTCTTCTGAGAGGTCAGAAGCCCCCCTCCCCTACCCCCCCCCCCCGCTTAACCCTCTCCCTCCATCTCAGAAACACTGCAGCCAAGTCCCACCCGTTTTCTCTGCTCCTTGGCATCTGTCCTTTGATCTAAACAAGTCTTTTTCTTTAAAAAAGAACAAAGCTTTTTGGGGCCAAGTTTCAGAT
>NW_005871563.1:198082-216173 GCF_000147115.1 Myotis lucifugus | reverse complement strand
AAAACATTCCCTGACACCTTTCCAGCTGGGGAGAGGCCCTGGAGTGGTGGGCTGGGTTAGGAACCTGGACTCCTTTCCTGTTTCTTTCCTTGTCTGGGTGCCTTGCATTTAGAGCACATGAAAACAACAGGTGACATCATCATACAAGGAAAACAATGAGCTGAATTCTAAGTTTTCTTATCGCAATAAAACTCTTGGACTCCCCTAAGCAATGTTCAGCACCTTTCTTCTCTAAACTACACAGGTATAGAATTGATAATGCAAACAATTCAACTGATTAATTATAGTCTACTCCATTTTGCTGTTTTCTCCTGCTTATTCATTCATGCATTCCTTGATGTGCTTATTCACTCACTCATTCAATTATTCACTCATCTGTGTAACACAAATATCATTTGTTTTTTGATCATGTCCTCGAGGCATAAAAGGCCCTCTAGCGCTTGTGAGACCAGAAACTCCAACTTCCTGTCTTTCTCTGAGAGCTGCCTGGAGAGGACAGCCCTTGGGTCTGATGAACATGCGTCTTAAGGCCATTAAGGAAGCCCCATCTCTGTACCATTTGATCCAAGCACCCTTTAATTTTGGATAGTGAAGGGTACTAAAGTCAAGATATATAATTAACAAAACAATGAGCTTTCCACACATTGCCAGTAACTTACTAGTTGGCACAGTGAGTATTTCACAGGTCAGACTAGAGATGAAGCCGGTTGAGTCTCAGGCTGAAAAGGGACCACGAGTGTTTGCTTCAACTG
This sequence comes from Myotis lucifugus, assembly GCF_000147115.1. Lineage (NCBI taxonomy): Eukaryota > Metazoa > Chordata > Mammalia > Chiroptera > Vespertilionidae > Myotis > Myotis lucifugus. The sequence continues at coordinate 215,421 of NW_005871563.1, read as the reverse complement.
AGATTTGACAAGGGGAAAACAATTCCTCACGATCCTTTCAAAGGTGATAGACTTGAATTGAGGATCGGGTGATAAATTGTGAGGACATAAGACAGAAAAAGGGCTATTACTTTTCTTACAACCTGGTGGAACTTGACGAATGAGGGAAAGGTCAGAGGGACCCAGATGGAAAACTTTCATTCAGGTCTGGACCATTTACCAGGGGCTCGGTCCACAAAAGGACAAGGCCATTGCAGACCAGTGCCCGGGAGGAAATGGTGCTGTCAGAATTTCTGGGAAGAAAATGACTCAATTCTTAGCACAGAAGTAAAAACCTTGGCGAACTAGGGGAAATAATATAGATATTTGTTTACAATGGAGGAAGAGACAGGTTATGATGGAAGGCAGCTAAGATAAAAGCATCTCTGCCCCTAACTCTCTGGGTCTTGGTGTCCTCATCAAACAACGAAGAAGGAATTGGAGTAACATCATAACCAGTAATAGGCTCAGAACCTACAGTGCCCAGCAGGCAAGTACTATACATTACAAGGGAATGGTAGAGACTATGTTGATTCGGAAGACTGGAAGTTGCATGCCATGTAGATGATAAAGATATTAGTATGGATCAAAATGTAAGATTTCTAGAGCCAATTCCACTCTTAATCCTGGGACTAAATTATAGTCCTTGGACTAAATTGAGTTGTTTAAGAAATACTTATGTTTCCCTATTTTCTCTAATTTTTCATCCTTAGAACTCTATCAAAGCTCTCTAAATTGAACGAGGCATGGTTTGTTGCCACATTGTTGGAAATAATCTGATCAGAGTCAGATTTGATGAGTGTTGAATAACTTCCCTGTGGTCTCCTTGCCCAGGCCAGTCATCCTACAACCCACCACCCTCCATTCCCTTGACAAAGGACTCAGAGGAAGATGCCAGGTAGAGAGCCTACTTTCACTCTAAGTGAGCGTTTGGTTGCCAAAAATCATTCAAGAGCCTAATTTAAGTTCTCACCCAAGAGCCTGGCCTGCATTTCACCACATTTTTATGTTTTATCCTCACCTGAGCATATGTTTGATTTGAGAGAGGGAGGAAGAGGGAGAGAGGGAGAGAGAGAGAGAGAGAGAGAGAGAGAGAGAGAGAGACTGATATGAGAGAGGAAAATTGATCAGTTGCCTCCTATATGCTCCCAAAACCTAGGTATGTGCCCTGACTGGGATTTGAACCTGCAACCTTTTGGTGCACAGGATGATGCTCCAACCAACTGAGCCACTCCAGTGCAATGTCTTCTCTCTTTACTGCAACAGCCCCACTGCATACTGTTGCTTCATGAGTGGAGTCCTCCCTTCTCTCTCCCTCCCTGATTCTCCAGTAGCCATAGTGTAGTGTCCACTACCAGTATCATCCTCTTTCTAGCATAGCCACAGGCATCTCTCCGAGAGTTCAGCAGCCGTACCGCCTGCCTTGGATCCAATCTAGGCATAAGGTATCCCCTTCCATGTAGACTCACTTTTGCAGTCATGGCCAAAGACCCACAGCTCTCTAAAGAGTGATAGACTTGATTGAGGAGGCTGCTCACACACTCCATGACCAGGGCCCAGGGCCCCAGCACGAAGGAGCCATCTTTCTTACTGCCTTTCCTTACACAAGTGCTGGAAGGCACAGGCAGGCAGGGGTTGTCCCTACTCGCAGCTCTTCTGTGTTTGCATTCTCTAGATTTCCCAGAACAGCCAGTGGGAGGTCAATGAGCTAGTTTCTTCCACCTAGAACCCCAGAGCTCTGTGTAGCTTCTCAGTAAATAAATATTTTCCTTTGATTCTTTGTGCAAGTGAAACACCTCATTATTCACCTCTGCATATGAGCTTTCCTCCCTGTCTCTCTTTCTCTGGCTTGGGTATCAGCCAAGACATCTCACCTTTCTTCCTTTCCATTTGAAAAGCTGAAAGAGATGGATGGAAGGGAAAGGTCAGCGCTTTCACCTTCTCCCTACCCAGCACTTCTTTTTTGTAGGTTCAGAGGTGAAGAGGCTGAATGATTGAAAATACCCACTGGCCATCCCCCTTTTCCCAGCAGTTAGAATTAAGGAGGAGAGCACAGCCAGGAGCAGCGCTATAGGTCCTTACCCAGCTAGCATGGGGCAAGCAGGAATCTGGGTACCATCAGAGCCAGAAGTGATGTTCCATACAAGGGCTCATTTCCATCTTTACATGTAACACCGAGGGGATTTTTTTGTAATCCTTCTATTTGGAGGATTTCGGGCTCTTGTTTTGGAATTGCTCTTCGGGCAGCGGGCAGTATTTTGCAGTTCACGATGAGTTTTCTCTGGAGGTGGATTGGTGGCAGTGTAGAATCTGATTAGCTTTGTGTTGGTCCTGCAGTCTCTGCTCCTTGAAAATATATTCTGTTCCCCAGATGTTACTGAGTGCTTCTTGTGGGAGGCCTACTCATGAGGATGGAGGACCCATTCACAGGTACATAGCTAGGAGAGGGAGTCCTCAGGATTGGCCCATGGGGAAAACATTGGGTAGGATGCTGTGACTACTTCTCTCTACTTGTAAAATAGGCATGGCACATTTCTTCATATCTAACAATGCTTTTTGCTTTTAAGTACATTTGCCTGATATTTAGTTATGCAAGCTTCATTTTACTTAACATTTATTTAATGCACCTTTTCCACTCTTATGATTTCAACCTCTCTGTATTCTTAGGTTCGAGGTGGGTTTTTATAAACTGTAGAGAGGAGTTCTCTCTACACTGACAATCTTTTAACAACAGCCATCTGAAAGAATATTCTTGGATAGCATTGTTCTGAATATGCCAGGACTACTTGTGTTCACTCATGTGTGCATGCACATGTACACACACACACACACACACACACACGTACACACACCACATACACACATAGTGCAGGAACACAGACATTTTGAATAGAAGAACTTGCCTATCTATAACACCAAGGTACAGGGCTCAGAAAGAACTGAGCTGTCAGAAGTTAGTAGGCTACATGGCTGCTGTAGCCTACAATGTCACCTACATTGTCATTATGGCTTAAATTCTTGCCACGGGACTCTCTTGACTTCCTGCTCAACCCTTTGAGAGACAAGAAGATGGAAGCCCAGGTCATCTGAAGGCTCGCTTCCATAGTAACAGCAGGGGAGGTGGATTTTATCCTAATGACTGGCACTGCTGAGCTTAGATAGGTTTAAGCTTCGAAGTTCAAGCAAGTTAGCTTATTAAATGAGCTTATGACTTATTAGAAATGAAAGCACATTAGAAATCATGTAGGCCAGCCACTTCCTTCTACAAATGAGAACTTTAAACCCCAGAGGAGTTTGCCTCTATCCCTCTTGTTGTCACCTTTCTCTCACAGTTTCTATCTTGGTGTTGCCGCCTTCTGCGAAGGTTCTCAGAGCTTCCACCTGCCTGGGGGAAAACCCGATTAACAACTCAGACTTAGCAAGGTTTTAGTCTCAAGGTGTTTCTCCACTCCGAGGTTTATATTCAGAAAGATCAGTAGGTAAAGAAGAAAAAACAATTTACAAAAGATATTTAACCTTGATGTGAAATTTTGATTTTAATGAGGGAAACAGGTTAAAATCGGTGTCTTAAAAGGCGTTCTTAAAAATTACACATTTTTAAATAAGGTCCCATTTGTGGTTATCCAATTTAATGATATTAGGAGTAACTATTACGGCAATGAGTAGCACTTATTGTCCATTTACTATGGCCTAGCATTATTTTAATGCTTTAGAGACTTAGACAGTTAATATATTGTAACAATGACCCCCTGTGAGTTAAGTATTTTTTTTAAATATATTTTATTGATTTTTTACAGAGAGGAAGGGAGAGAGATAGAGAGCTAGAAACATCGATGAGAGAGAAACATCAATCAGCTGCCTCCTGCACATCTCCCACTGGGGATGTGCCCACAACCCAGGTACATGCCCTTGACCGGAATCGAACCCGGGAACCTTCAGTCCGCAGGCCTACGCTCCATCCACTGAGCCAAACCGGTTTTGGCGTGAGTTAAGTATTTTAATGATCTCTATTGAAAGATGAGGAAACTGAAGCACAAAGCTAGAAAGACCATTGCTTTGTGTGCTGTGCACCAAGCTCCGTGTTGCTGGACTCGATGGCTCCAAGGGTAACTCAGGTGGACTCTATCCTCACGGAGCTCTCAGCCCAGCAGTGGAGAGAGTCTAGCAAACAAATCACATCCAGGTGTTTACTAGTAACCGACCTCACCCCAGGGTTGTGGAGGCTTCAGGATTACAAGGTAGGAGGGATCCAGAGTGCATTGCTCTCCCTGTTGGGCTATTTAGTAAGGAATGGACATGAGGCCCAGAAGTGACATTCCCAGAAAGGCTGAGGGAGCACTCAGCTGCCCTGTCATCTATAGACCCAAGGTGTGTGTATAGGGCAGAGCTGTGTCAGTGAGGAGAGGAGCAGCATTAACCTACCCCTGGTCTCCCCTGCTTTTGTTCCAGGCTTATTTTGGCTCCTAAACCTCATTCTTAATGTATAGAGGTTTCTATAAAATTATCTGCTTTCAATCGGACCAACCCTGGCATGATGAAGAGCTAAAGTGAATGAGGATTGCACTCATTGCATTCACTGCAGGAGGGGGTGAAGTAAGTGTGTGTGTGTGTGTGTGTGTGTGTGTGTGTGTAGCTTTCGAAGAGGCTCCATCACCTTGTCAGCTAGTCCTGGGCTTTTCTCACAGGGGCTTCCAGCTTCTCTCTCCATTGGCCTTGCCGGGGGCTCTTCGGGGCTCTGTGATCCAAGCCATTGTTGGCTTTCTTTTCTGTTATTATTGCCTTTTGGTTTTGTGCTGTTTCCACTTGCTGCCTTCTGGGAAGTTTCCAGAAGTACAGAATCTCCATTTATTATAATTTTGCATTTTGTTATTTGTGCTCAGAAGCCTTTGGGTGTGAGCAGCTGCATATTAACATTTATTATGCCTACAATCTAGTGCATTTTAAAGAGCTGCACAGGGTTTTCTTTGCACCAAAATCAATAGGTAAGGGCCAAAGCGAGAGCTGTCCGGCTACAGACAACATTTTTCTTTTGTTTCCCCTTCTTTCTGATCAAATTCAGGCAGAACATTGCCGGAGTCATTCTATAGGGGCATATTTACCAGTCTAGTATGTTTACTTCCTCAGGTCTTAGCTACTCAAGAGTCCCTAATCTCAGTGCAAAATGTCTTCTGTACCTTTAAAATAGGCAACTTTGGCAAAACCCAAAACTGTAAACCAATCAGCAAGCTTGATAGCAATAGTAACAATTGCTTCTAGGAGGTGGTTCAGGAAGAATTAAGAAAGCCTGGTGAAGATTAGAGACACTTAGGAGCTATCCCTTTATTATCAGAAACACTGTGAGGTGAGACTAGTGGGAGAATCAATTAATCAAAAAGTATTTGTGGAGAACCTGCTCTGTAATAGGCCCTAAGACTATGAAACCATGCATAAAGCATGTTTGTCATCTTAGAGCATTTGAAATCAATTTGTATAGTGAAGGTATATACTCTGCCAAACCTTACACAACCCAAAGCAGTGGCTGCTTGATATTTTGAGGAAGGAAGAAATGGTGGACTGGGCAAGGAAGATTGAGTTATGCCTGGAAAGATAAATTGGATTTTGATGTGTGCAAAAGGAGAGGAAGTCCTTCCAGAAAGGGAAATACTGTGTGTGTACCTGTGATTTATCCTTACTCCCTCATTGCTAATCATTTGCTAGGGTTGCCAACTTAATTTCCCCAATCTATTCTCAAATGATTGATTTCATGTTTGTTCGTTTGCTTGTTTTCTGATCAGAGACCCCAGTACATACTAGGTAAAGTGGATAAAACTTAGATAGAAGACTATAATTTTGCTGTCTCAAAGAACCAGAGGATAGAGTTTAGGGCATTCCCAGCAGCTGGAAAGTGAGGGGGTGGGGAATTTTTGAAAGGAGAGGGAGGGGGAGCTTCACCTTCTGTATATCAATTTTGACTAAATCTGTGACTAAGCTCTATGGTTCGCATTCACAGAATAGATTCCAAGCATCCTAGCCATGACATACCTTAGCTAGGCTAAAAGACCTGAATGATTATAATCAGAAATGAGAGAGGAGATATTATAACTGATATTCAATTCAAAGGATCATAAGAAACTACTAGGAAAAATTATATGTTGACAAATTGAATGACCTAGAAGACATGGATACATTTCTAGTAACACATGTCCTACCAAGACTGAATTATGAAGAAATAGAAAATCTGAAAAGACAAATGGGTAAGAAGATTGAATGAGTAATCAAAAACTTTCCAACAGAGAAAAGCCCAGGACCAGATGGCTCCACTGGTAAATTCTACGAAACATTTAAAGAAGAATTAACACCAATCCTTCTCAAGATCTTCCAAAAAATTGAAGAGAAGATACCAAAAATCATTTTATGGGCCAATATTACCCACAAGTCATAACCATATAAAGATACTATAAGAAAAATAAGCCTACAGACCAATATCCCTGATAAATATGGATTAAAAAATCTTCAACAACATATTAGGAAATGAAGTTCAATAGCACATTAAGAGGATCATATACTGTACCATGATCAAGAAGAATTTATCTCTTGGATGTCAAGATTTTTCAGCATATGCAAATAAGTAAATATGATACACCACATTAATAAAATGAAAGATAATAATTATATTAGCATGTCAGTAGATATAGAAAGAAAATTTGATAAAATACAACAGTCTTTCATGATAAAAATGCTCAACAAATTGGGTATAGAGGGAACATAATCTGAACACAATAAAGACCAAATTCAATAAAGTTGCAGAACACAAAACCAACATGCAAAAATCAATTGTGTTTCTGTACACTAACAACAAAACATCAGAAAAATTAATAAAAAAAAGAATGCCACTCACAACATTAAAAACAACAAAATACTTATAAATAAATTTAACCAAGAAGGTGAATGATTTCTACACAGAAAAGTACAATTTCTTTGATGAAAGAAATTGAAGAAGACATAAATAAATGGCAAGATATTCCATGTTCGTGGATTAGGGGAATTAATCTTGTTAAAATGCCCACACTACTCAGCCATCTATAGACTCAAATGCAACCCCTCTTAAAATTCCAAGGAAATTTTTTGAAGAAATAGAAAAACTATTCTAAAGTTTGTATGAAATGACAAAAGACCCTAAATATCCGAATCTTGAGAAAGAACAAAGCTGGAGGCATCATACTCTCTGATTTCACACTATACAACAAAGCTATAGTAATTATAACAGTAGACCCATAGACCAATGGAACAGAATGGAAAGAAATAAACCCTCTCAAATAGAGTCAATTAACTTATAATAAAGAAGCCAAGGCTATACAATGTGAATAGGAGAGTCCCATCAATAAATGGTGTTGAGAAAACTGGATAACCACATACAGAAGGATGAAACTGGTTTCCAATTTTACGCCACTCACAAAAATCAACTCAAAGTTCATTAAAGACTTAAACCTTAAAACTCCTGGGAGAAAATATAGGAGAAAATATATGGAGCAAGCTTATTGCTATTGGTCTTAGTAATGATTTATTATTATTATTATTATTATTAATTATTATTTGACACCACAAGCAAAAGCAACAAAAGCAAAAATAAAGAAGTGGGACTACATCAAACTAAAAAGCATTACTAAATATCAGGGAAATGCAAATCAAAATCACCTCACACCTGTTAGGATGGCTATCCTCAAAAAGACAAGGGAAGCAGCATCAGCAAGGATGTATAGAAAGGAAACCTGTGTGCACTGTTGGTGGGAATGTCATTGGTGTAGCCACTATAGAAACAGTATGGAAGTTCCTCAAAAAATTAAAACTATCATAAGGTCCAGCAATCCAACAGAAATGAAGAGAGGATCTTGAAGTGATATCTGCATTCCCATATTCACTGTAGCATTATTCTTAATAGCCAAGATATGGAAACAATGTAAGTGTCCATCAACAGATGGATGAATAAAGTAGATGTGGTATAAAAGTATAAGCAGCCATGAGAAAGAAAGAAATTTTGCCATTTGTGACAACTTGGATAATCTTTGAGGGCATTATGTTAAGTGAAATAAATTGGACAGAGAAAGAGAAATAATGTATGATACAGCTCATATGTGGAATCTATAAAAGTGAACTCATAGAAACAGTAGAGTGGTGGCTAGCAGGGGCTAGGGATGGGGGAAATGGGAAGATGTTGGCCAAAGGTTACAAACTTCCAGTTATAAGATGAATAACTTCTGGGGATCTAAGGCACAGTATGGTGACTATAATTAACTTATTATATACTTTAAAGGCTAAGAGAGTAAATCTTAAGTATTCTCACCACAAAAAAAGAAATGGCAATTATGTGAAATGATAGAGGTGTTAGCTAATGCTCTGGTGGTAATCATTTTGTAGTATACATGGGTACCAAGTCAATATGTTGTGTGTCTTAAACTTACACAATGTTATATGTCAATTATATCTCAATCAACTTGAAAATAAACAAGAAATTAACTAGATATAGGACAAAACATGAAAATATAGCAACCTATATTTAAGAGAAAAGGCAGTCCATAGAGATTGACCCAGGTGCTGGACTGAGCAGAGGAAGAGTTCAATGTAGCTATTATGTCTAGGTTCAAGAATGTAAAGGAAAACAAGATGGTAATGAATGAACAAGTAGAAAATTACAGCAGAAAAACTGAAATGGTAAAAAACAATAAAATGGTAATTTTAGAGTTAAAAATGCAGCAAAATAAAATGTTGCAGTAAATAATTCACTCAACAAGCTTAACAGCATATGGGCAACTACAAAAAAAACTGCAATAGTTGGTAGAGTTAAAAATATATCAGTAGAAGTTATTCAACTTCAAGAACAAAGAAAAATATTTTTAAAATGTAAAGATAAACCCCAAGTACCATAGCAAAATTCTACCATATATGTAACTAGAAACCCAGATGGAGAGGAATAGTAGCAGAAAAAACCCCACACTATTTCATTTTTTAAAAATCTGAACATTTTTTTAAGTTTGAAAAAAATGTAAATTAATGATTCAAGAAGCTCTGAAAACTCTGAGGATTAAGAACCAAGAAAATTACATCTATACACATTAGACACAAACTATTAAAACCAAAGGTTAAGAGAAAATCTTGAGGGCAACCAGAAAAAAACGACACAATACTCAGAACAATGAGAAGTTGTCTACAAACTTATCATCAGAAAGAGTAGAGGTCAGAAGGCAGAGGAATGACATCCTTGAAGTGCTGGAGGCAAAACTTGCAACCCAGAATCCTATACACGGTAAAAATAGCCTTCTAAAATGAAGATGAAAGAAAGATTATTTTCAGATTAAAAAAAAGGAAACTAAGGGAATTTGTTACTAGCAGATGTGCACGACAAAAAATACTAAATCAAGTTTTCATGGCTGAAAGAGAATTACATCAGATGGGAAGTTGGATTTTCAGGAAGAAGTGAAGAGCACAGGAAATACTAAGTACATGAGTAAATATAAAAGTTGAATGTTGGCAATTTCTCTCAACATTTAAAGAACTAATAATACCATTCTTCATTAGCTTCTTCTGGGAATAAAAGGTAACTTTTACTGAGTATTTATTTATCAGACACTGTACTAAGAATTTCATAGATGTTCTTTTATCTTATTCTGCCAATATTTCCATGAGGCAAGTCATATTTAATTCCTACTTTGCAGATGAGGAAATAGGCTTAGCGAGGCTCAGATCACATAATTAATAAATGGAACATGCAGACTTGACCTCCAGGAGTCTGTCTCTGAAACTTGTATGCAACCATCACACCACACTGTTCTCCCTATGGTTCACCATTATGCTTTTCACAATGTATTGTTTGACATATCGTCAACTCACAGTACACACTTGTTATATGAATGGATAATGGACACAGCTAGAATCATTTCATAAGGAAATATTTATTCTTCCTACTTAAAAGGCAAGAATGCAATATAGGAGCATAATGTTCCTTGACATTTGGAAACATGCTTTTGTCCCTCAATCCACTTCTCCCAGGAAAATAAAAATATCTCTTTGCTTCCAGGGTAGCCCGATTCCATGTGCTTCCTGAATGCTCCCTCCCTCTGCTCAAGGCAGGGAAGCTGCACTTAAGAAACTTTTATCTAGTTATTTAGAGTTTGATCATGGTCAGGAGTTGTACTGCCATGTGTTAAAGTGGACGCACTCACTTGAAAATTTATGTTATTTAGGGTAAAAGGTGATAAAATATAGCTGTCTTCCAATTGGGTAAATAGAAGGTTAGAAAAATGCCATTTATCAGATGAGATATTTTTATATGGCTTTGCTTAAAAATGTCTGTTTTCAGAAATCTCTTTTTCTTCCTGTGGGCCTTATAAATTGCAACTACGACTCATTTGCTCCGTTTATGTTACAGCAATATAGGTGCCAAGTGTCAGTGAAAGAGAAGAGCTGAAAAAAGTTGATGAGCTAAGCATCATGCCACTGGAAATGGAAAAAGGTCTGTAGATTTCTGACTGAAGGAAAAATAAATCAATTTAATCAGTTAGTCTAAAATAGGAAGGAGTTTATATCCCAAAAGATACATTACTTGGGAGTGGTTTTCAAATGCTCTCACTGTGTTTTGTAGGGGGGTGGGTTGGGGGGGGGTGCAAGTAATTCTTTTTAATTTTTAAAATTTTATTGAGGAGTAATGTATATATCATAAAATCCATCTACTTTAAGTGAGTGATCAAATGATTTTTTAAGTTCAGGTTTACCAAGTTGTACAACCATCAACACAATTCTGTTTTAGAATAGTTTTATTACCCCAGTAAGATCTATCTCCTTTTGTAGTTAATTCGCTTTTTACTCCAGCTCCAGGCAACTGCTGATCTGCTTTCTGTCTCTATGAATTCACCTATTGTGGACATTTAATATAAGTGGAATTAAACAATATGTGGTCCTTTGCATCTTGTTTTATGTTTCAAGCCTCATGTTTCTGTGGTTCATCCGTTTTGTAGCATGTATTAGTTCATTCCTTTTAACTTCACTTCTTTTTATTGCTGAATAATATTCCACTCTATGAACACAATCATTTCATTTATCCATTTACCAGTTGGTAGATATTCAGGTTATTTTCAAATTTGGCTATTATGGATATAATGTCTTACACTGGAGTTTAATGTGTTTGGTTCCCAGGCTAGAAGGCCAATGAAACTCAAAGGTACATTTAGATGTAAGTGAAAATGTACTCCATTTGGATGAGTGACTCACTAGAAATGAAAATGCCTTCTACAATAAACATTCAATACACATGCACTGAGTGTTTCCTATGTACTAAAAACTGCATGATATTGTGGGAAATACGCTTAAGACAGAAAGGGTCTCTATTCATACAGAGCTTCCATTCTATGTGGGGAGACAGACGATAAGAGAAAAAGAAAGCAATAGAGAGAGGAAAGGAAGAAAAGAGGAAAGAAGGAAGGAAGGAAGGAAGGAAGGAAGGAAGGAAGGAAGGAAGGAAGGAAGGAAGGAAGGAAGGAAGGAAGGAAAGAAGAAAGGAAGGAAGGAAGGAAGGAAGGAAGGAAGGAAGGAAGGAAGGAAGGAAGGAAGGAAGGAAAAGTGTTATGGAGATGATGAAATTAATTAAGATTAATGAGTAAGTCAGTGCCTACTTTAGATTGTGTGGTCAAGGAAGACCTCTTTGAGGAAGTAATATTTGAGCTAAAGTCTGAATACTTTAAAGGAGTCAGCATAAAATAATCAGAGGAAAGGGTAGTATGAGTGAAGGTAACAGTTAGTGTAAAACCCCTATAGCAAGAATGAGCTTGTGTTGTTTGAAGAACAGTAAGAAGCCAGCCAGGCGTCAGTATAATGGGCAAGCAGAAAAGTGATAAGAAGTGAAGTGTGAGAGGTAGGTGGGGTCCCAACTGCATAAGACTTCATAATTTAGGAATTTGGATTATATTCTAAGTTCAAATGGAGATCATTGAAAGAGTTTAGGCAGGAGAGTGGCACGATATTCTTCAGGTTTAACATTACATCTTTGACACCTATGTGTAGAGAATGGGCATAGAGCACTTCCTGAAACACAGACATAATTAAATTAAAGATGATGATGATTATTATTTATTTTTTTAAAATATGTTTTTATTGATTTTTCGAGAGAGAGGATGGAAGAGGGAGAGAGAGAAACATCAATGAGAAAGAGAAACATCAATGGGCTGCCTCATGCATGCCCCCTACTTGGGATTAAGCCCATAACCCAGGCATGTGCCCTGACTGGGAAGGGAACCAGAGACCTCTCAGTGCATGGGATGATGCTCAACCAACTGAGCCACACTGGCCAGGTCAATGATGGTTATTATTATTTATCAGCAGCTTCACAAGGTTAATTAAGGATAAAAATATGAATTAAACATGAATACTACCCACAGAAAGCTAATAAGATGGAGAGAAAGGATACATCATGTTTAGAAATAGCAACAATGCAGAGAAGAAATTGCTAAGACACATAGAAGAGGTACAGTGGGACCTTGACTTACAAGTGTCCCGACTAACGAGTTTTTTTGAGATCTGAGCCGTCTCTCGGCCGATTTTTTTGCTTTGAGTTGCAAGCTCAAAAAAATTCGAGTTACAAGCCAGCTTCAGATACCCCACCGCTAGTCGGTGCAGCGAATGTCACAGTGATTTGACATACGAGTAGAGTTATGAGCTCCGTCACGGAACGAATTAATCTCGTAAGTCAAAGCCCCACTTTATAAAGGAAGGGCAATATGGCTCAAAGATTCTGGGTTAGGGCACATACCTGGGATGAGGGCTCAATCCCCAGTGTGGAGCATGCAGGAGGCAGCCGATCAATGATTCTCTCTCATCATTGATGTTTCTATCCCTCTCTCCCTCTCCCTTCCTTTCTGAAATCAATAAATATATATATTTTTAAATGCCTGGTGAATTTTGATGAGTAAAAGTGCCTCTGCTCAGCCATAGCTGCCTGTAACTTCACAGCTGTCATGCAGCCTTCCTGATTTCCCCCAGGCACTAAGCTAGACCTGAAGGAATTCCACACCCTTTTCCCTCTGGACTCTGAGGCTGGCAGGAGCCATGTCATCTGGCCTCACAGGTGAGAATTGCTATCCTCATTAGAGTGTCACTGCTTCTAGGTTGCTACCTGTCCTATGCTACCACGGTTCTTAATCTGAATACTGCTAATACCATAAAAGCCAAAGAGCCACTGTCCTGTCTCCCTCAATTCTCTGAGTCACTCCAGTACCTGTTACTCTATCATCCAGGGTCCCAGCAGGAAACATAAAGGTGCAAACTACTCAAACTGTGTAGTTGAGGAGAGTGATAAAGGGTGTGCCTACAAACCAGCAAGGGATGGTTTAGTATCCTGGGTCTTGCCTGAAGGGTGACCAGCTAGCTGTATGGAGAAGGCTTCCTGACAGCACTCAAGGCTCTAGTAGAGGGACCGTCCCTGTACTAACTTCCCTCCAGTTCTCTGACCTCTGTGTTTTCCAGTGGCCAAACCCAGCTAGAAGCCAGAGAGCTAGAAAGCCTCCGTTGCTCAGCTTCCTGGTGCACAGAGCAGGGCAGGAGGTAGAAAGTGCATTTAGGAATATTGCACAAATACGCAAAGTGAAGACATTCAGCATAACTTAACAATCCAGCTGGGCTAACAGAAAGTTAGTGAAGAGAGTCGTGGAATAGCACATGGAACGCTTTACCTGCTAAGATTGTGTCCTCCTGCGCCTGCTTTGGAGAATCATAGAAGACTTATGAAGAGGAAAATGACATAAACAGAGATATGCCTTTGATAGGTTAATATGGCAATGATGTAGAGCAAGCATGTCAAACTCGTGGCCCGAGGGCCACATGCCTCATTTATTTGGCCTGTGCTAGCCTTTGAGTTTGACATGTTTGATGTAGAGAATTGATTAGAGTATTAACCAACTAGGTGAGGTCATTATTGAAGGTTATGATAGTCATAGACAGGAATTGGTGAGGGCCTATGTGGTGGTATAGAGAACAGAAGATAGGAAATTGATAAAAAGACAGAATTGACAAACATTGGAAACTGATTATAAACAACAACAAAGGGGAAAGAGTCCAAGATGACTCTGATATGTTCTCCAGAAAAGCTTGTCTGATCCATGCGATGTGCAGACTAAGCTGGCTGTTAGCATTCTCATTAGGAAGAAAACTGAAGTCCTTATTAGACAAAGTTAATTCAGTTGGATGGGAAATTTCTACCAGCCTAATTTGATTTTCCTATCACAGTATTAAGATATGAAAGAAAATGATTAATAATAGAGTATCCTGTAATGTGAAAGAAATCTCAGCTTAGAGGAAACATGCACACAATGATTTTAATCCCTTGATATGGAGATGACATCTTTTCTAGGACTGAATGATCATATTCAAACACAGGCTGTTAATATTTGACATACCATTTGAAATATTTGCAGCCTGTGCTCTGAATGTGTTATGAATATGATATGTTCTGAATATTGTCTAGTTTAAGAGGGCCGTACTATGTTCACTGACATTTACTGGGTCTCTAGCTAGGTCTTTCAGTTTTAGGAGTTAATGGGCCTTTGAAAGCAAAACTTCCTTCCTCTCTTTCACACCATTGATGTTGAAAAATAACGGTAACAACAAAAATAATAAAATGATAAAAATTAGCTAATGGTGCCAGGCCGGTGTGGCTCAGTGGTTGAATGTCAACCCATGAACCAGGAGGTCATGGTTCAATTCCTGGTCAGGGCACACGTCTGGGTTGTGGGATCAATTCCCAGTAGGGGGCGTGCAGGAGGCAGTCCATCAACGATTCTTTCTCACCATTGATGTTTTTACCTCTCTCCTTCTCCCTTTCTCTCTCTCTGAGGAAGGACGGCACTAGCTGCATAGCTGGCATTAATGAGCATGGATATTTCTTAATGTTGCATTTGATTTGCCTCCTATTAGACTTAACAATAATGTCCAGTTAATTTCATGTGCACTTAAAATCTGAAATAATAATTTCAAAGAATAAATATCAATAAATTGCATAGGACACTTCAAAATTGAGCAGAAGAGACTTAATGATTTTATGATTTAATTGCTTTTAGTTCCTAATGAGAAAGGTACATGAGTATATAACCAGCTATGACTAAAGTGCCACCATCCTAAGGACAAGGGGGAGCATGGTTAGAAGCTCAAAGCATGTCCATGTTAGAGTGAAGGTGAGGTGTATGGAGTATGATGGTAACTGCTTGCTAAAGAGCAATTCTAGAGAACTAGAGAAATAAGATTTTGTTAAAGGTTTAGAATGGAGAGAAAGGCCAGGTCTATACATTGATAAATTAATTGGGCCCGGCCAGCGTGGCTCAGTGGTTGAGCATCAACCTATCAACTAGGAGGTCACGGTTAATTCCTGGTCAGATCACATGCTTGGGTTGTGGGCTGGATCCCCAGTTGGGGGCACGCAGGAGGCAGCCAATCAATGATTTTCTCTCATCATTGATGTTTCTATTTCTCCCTCTTCCTTTCTTTCTAAAACCAATACAAAATATATTTTTTTTAAAAAAGAGAAATTAACTGGAAGAGTGTAGATGATCAAATCGCACCTATACTATTTTAATTTCTCAGTGTATAGCTATAACCATTCACCAGTCACCTAGATTGTAGACCAGAAGGGAGTATATGCTTCCCTCTCCTCAGAATAACATTTGCTTGTGGCCCCTTGTTTTTATACTTGTTTATGCTTTCTATTGTTCTACATTTTGTCCCACACACAGACTAAATTTCTCAATCATGCACATTATGCCTTCTACTTTGCTTATAACTCCCAGAATGACTTAACAGCCCTGGGAAAATCATAGGCTCTGCGTTGTTCAGTTGAAGTGAATTGTTTAAAAGAAAGGCTGCTGGGAAAGCACAGGTCTCCTGAAGCCCGAATGGGAGAACCGCAGTAGCTGCGCTAGAGAAGGTGTTAAAGAAAATACATGGGAATCAGCGTGACCGCGGGAGTCTTGGCTCTGGCTGCAACCCAAGTGGAGTAATTGCATCCTGTCTACCAGAGGCCCCCTGCAGTTCCAATCAGATATGCTCCTCAAATTCATTTCTTTTCTAAAGTCTGTGCTCTGATAAATAGAAGCAGCACCCAAGGAGTGGGTGAAAGGCCCGGGGGCTGAGTTAATGTGACCCAGACCTCCATGAATTCCTGCTGTTCCCTCCAGCCCCACATTTGACTGGCATGTCTGAACGTCCTCATTCTTATCTTCAAGGAGGTGGCTTGCATTATCCCCTGAAAAGAGGGATGAAAAACAGGAGTCGAATTCTTGAAGAAGACCAATTCTGTTTAAACAGTCTTCCACCCTGCAAGAGAGGATGGTACAAGGATCTGATGAACTGTGAGCCATTCAGATATTAGGTTGTGGAGATTCAGGGCCTCCCACCATTTGACTTTTGCCTAAA
Organism: Myotis lucifugus; assembly: GCF_000147115.1. Classification (NCBI taxonomy): domain Eukaryota; kingdom Metazoa; phylum Chordata; class Mammalia; order Chiroptera; family Vespertilionidae; genus Myotis; species Myotis lucifugus. The sequence continues at coordinate 198,978 of NW_005871563.1, read as the reverse complement.
GCAGTGGTCGGCAAACTGCGGCTCGCGAGCCACATGCGGCTCTTTGGCCCCCTGAGTGTGGCTCTTCCTAAGCCTTAGGAGTACCCTAATTAAGTTAATAACAATGTACCTACCTATGTAGTTTAAGTTTAAAAAATTTGGCTCTCAAAAGAAATTTCAATCGTTGTACTGTTGATATTTGGCTCTGTTGACTAATGAGTTTGCCGACCACTGGCCTAAAGTATTTGGATACTTCATGTAGTTTTGATCACAGTGCTGCCCTCAAAGAGATGAAAGAGAGGAGGTGGGGAGATGGACTCTACTACCCCCAAAGTACCCCCCCCCTCTTCATTACACTTATGTCCATTAAGAACCAGCTCCTCAATGATTTCCTTTTCTTGGCCCATAATGAACTCAAATTGACTCTTGATGGTCATCAATAATTAACGAGTCCAATGGTTCTCTGCATCTCCGGACCATTTGGCAGATGGCACTGTCGATTTACTATTGTGCTTGCCGTTCTGGAAGCTTCTCAAAGTGGTTTATATTGTGAAATCCAGTTATGAAAGGCTTTGCATTTCAGGCATTCTCCAGGTTTTGACATTCTCTGTGTCACTTTTCCTTCCTGTGACTGTGGCAGAAAAGAAATAACCAAGTTATATTTTCAGAGTTCATTTCTTCCCCTTCTCCTGCAAGGTGAATAAAACAAGAAAACATATATGTATTTCTACAGCCAATGAGAAAGTACACTGGTTAAGATAAATGGCATTGTAGGAAAGTATGAAGCACCTAGTGACCCAATACGAAACAGAAAGATTTATTTTGAAGGTTGAGACATGTCCAAGGAGCAGTATTCCACCAAAATATGAAAGCTTATAAGCTTAAAGTTTTTTTTTAAGAGTTCAAGCTAAGATAAC
>NW_005871563.1:194632-197970 GCF_000147115.1 Myotis lucifugus | reverse complement strand
TTTTATCATCACCGAGGCTGGGATTTTGGCATGTTAATTCACTGTGGAGTGCCCAATGGAATATACCAAACACACAGCCATTCCAGACAAAAACAATATGCCCTGTAAATGTAAGGAAGACCTGGATAAATCATAGGTCCCTATTACAAACTGTGTTCCTTATCCAAATTTCTTTCAGGTAATTGAAATTTGTGAAATATCCACATGTAACAAAAAAAATTACCCGAGATTCTCTTGTTTGAGGCTGTTCTTCTTGTTTAAAAACTATGACTCTGAGGTTAACATGGTTCCTCAGAGAAAAGGCTCGTTTTGGGTTAGATGCTTTAAAAAATATATTCCAGGGAACGAGTTCCAGAAAAGGCAGGTCCCAGAATGAAATTTTCTCTGCACAGATCTGACCTCTGGGGAACAGGTCCAGCCCTGAAGTCCAACACGTTTTCTTTCATCTTCTGAGCACTTGCTTGGCCTGGGCAATCACTAGCTTCCCATGAAGCAGTTGAATTGCATTTGAAGTCATCGCTTTACAGGACACCTACTTTCAGACAATGACTTTCCATTGAGTTTCTTCTGATTCAGCCCGTGGTTCTGGGAGGCTTAAAACACTTAACCTTTCTCTTTAGGAGAATACCTTTTTTCTTTTTCCTGAAGAAGAAAACTTCGGTGTACCTCACCTAAGAAAGTAAAATCACTAGACAAGCAGATGGAAGCCTCCTCAAACAAATAATGGGGCTGAGATGGTTGGATTGAGCGGAGGAAAGCCTTGAGTATATAAAAATATGAAACAAGTGAGAGAGAGCTTTCTCCTTTGCCTCTGGGAAGGTTGGGAGCTTGGTATTGAATGAATTTGTTTGGATAGAAGTTGTATCTTTTAGAAGAGCAGTGAGCACATCAAAATACAGGTTTTGCACTGAAAGGTGGTGTTTTCCATAAACCTTACCTCTTCCTTGTCTATTATCATGTGCCACATTCTAGTCAGGTTATATTTCCTTTGCACAATTCTTTTCTTTAAAATATATTTTTATTGATTTTAGAGAGGAAGGGAGAGAGTAGAGAGATAGAAACATCAATGATGAGAGAGAACCATTGATCGGCTGCCTCCTGCACGCCCCCTACTGGGGATCGAGCCTGCAACCCAGGCATGTGCCCTTGGCTGGAATCGAACCTGGGACCCTTCAGTCCAAAGGTCGATGCTCTATCCACTGAGCAAGACTGGCTAGGGCTCCTTTGCACAATTCTATCAAGGCCTTGATATGTCAGCTCTGTCAATTCCACACTGGTTAAAACAACTGGCTAAACATTTTTCAATGATCAGAGCACATCACCTTCAAAGAGAGGTAAAAATGAATTTCCTCTGGACTTTTGCTGTCAGATCATTGAGCAAAGACATAAGAGGGTTCATGTGAATTATGAATGTGGATATCTCTTCCTTCCGTTGCTTTCTACTCTATGGTAACCCATCATTGAACTCACTAACATGAAATCTCAGTCCAAATTTTCTGATTTTGTTGATATTTGAGACAATGAAGGCATCCTGGAAATAAAATAACCCAAATGCTTATTGGAGTCTTATAGGTTTTCTGACCCTACATTCTCTCATTATCTCAGAAGAACTTAATATTATTGGAAAAGTGGGAGGGTACATATAATTATTCCTGACCATTGTAATTTTGTTTAAAATAGTATTTTATGTTTTCTTTACATTATGAAAATATTATGTAATCATTGTAGAGAACTCCTTTAAGGCCAAACCAAAAACATAAAAATAAAATAAATCAAAATCAACCATAATTTCAGAATCCAGAAATAAGTACTACCAATATTTTGGAGTTTTAATATTTTAGATATTAATATTCCTATTTGGAGTACATAGACACACAGCACAAATAATTGGACTTATATTGGCAATTTTGACTCTTGCTTTTAAAACTTAGCAGTATAATAAAAGCATTTTGTTAGGTTATTTAAAGTCATTAAACAGGTAATTTTTAAGGGCTGCCTTAGGAGGTATTTCATTATAGAACACTAACATGTTTTATTTAGTCCTGGTAATTTTGAGAAGTAGAAAAAAATGGCTATTGTTGGAATAAAACATTTAGGAAGGTTTTCAGAGTATGTGAGAATAATGCAACTTCAATTCAATATATTCCACAACAATGCACTGACTGCCAACAAATGTGCAAGGCCATTTGTTGGTTCTGGGGCTACAAGGCTGAGTAAACACATATCTTGTCCTTAAAAGAGATTCCACACGTAATGATAACAACCACTGTATTTTGTTTAGCAGTCTGTGCTTATAGTAACTTCTCCCACATATCATTCATTTGATCTTCATGGAGACTAAGAGCTAGGTAGAATTAATGATGCCCGTGTTACAGATGAGGCTCACAGTTTAGCGCCCTGTATGGAAGTACCAAACAACTCAGTGGCAGAACCTGTCTTTCCTCTTAGTCCACTGGTTTTCTACACACTTTGCTGCCCAAGAGGCCTGTGCTCATTGCTCTCCCAGCAGGGTTCTCTGTCCCCATCCCTGCTTCTTACTTGTCTTTCATCATCTGCTGCTAATGGTTGCTGTGAGGAGGAATAGCTGGGTTCCTACTTCCTTTGATCTTCATTCACCACCATTCTCACGGCGTCCTCAGGATGCTGCTCTTGCTGAGAATCGATAGAACCTGGACCCTGTAACAATAGCCTAGCAAATGGCTGGAAGGAAAAGAGGCTGAGGCTGTGGAGGAGAATCTTTCAGGGAAGGAGGGCAGGAAAGAAACAGGATGAGACAATGGCGGGAAAGAAATGAGGATGTGGGAACCTAGGCAGCCGAATGGGGGAAATAAAACCATGGAGGAAGAGGGAGAAGCAGAGAAGCGAGGGCCTGGCTTGTGGAAGGTGGCTGAATAAGACAGATAACCAGGAAGGAAAGGAGGACTCCTTTGAGCCACCTCAGCATTCTCATTGTGAGCCTTGGGTTATTTTGTTGTTACATTTTAATGGGCTTTGGCTCTGTTTCTCTCTCTCACTGCATTAGTGGTACCATTCAGATGGCAAAGAAAAAAAAGTAGAAAAATGGTCATAGTCAATTTAGGGAGAAAAAAAAGAAACCACACACACAAGGGAAAAATATCACCAGACGCCAGCACAAAGATGCACTCACCTTTCCTACGGTCCCTCCCCCAGCTGCTTCCAGAGCTGACGTCAGCAGCTTCCTCAACAAGCAAGCACAGAGCAGCAGGGCAGGGACCCAGGGCCCCCCTGGAGCCCTGGGGAGAGGGGCAGGACAGGGGGTGTGGGATGGCACCGGGCCGAGCCGGGGGGGGGGGGCAGCATGAGGGATTAGAGGGGTC
>NW_005871563.1:193452-194238 GCF_000147115.1 Myotis lucifugus | reverse complement strand
TTACATTTCTGAGCTTTCCCGGGAGCTCTCCTGAGCAAGCAAAAAAAATCATATTCATTTACTCACAATTATCTTATGAGGTAGGTACCATTGTTAACAATAGTTTATAAATAGCTAAGTGGAGTTCTGAACATGATAACTTGACTCAGCTATTGAGCAAAATTGGAAACTATCTTGCTCAAAATCAAGCTTTGAGCAGAAGAGTGACATAATCTGATATATTTTTAAAAGATTACGTTGGCTGCTACGTTGACTGTAGAGCATGGGGACAGAAGCCCAGAGCTCATTTAGGAAGTGATAAATGATGGTGGCTTGGACCAAGGTAGAAACAGTATAGTTAATGAGACGTGGTCATATTCTCAATGGTTTGATGGTAAATAAAAAAAAAGTCCTGATGGGTTGGCTCTGGGATGTGAGAGACAGAAACATGGATGAAATCATGAGCAAATAAAGGATGTGTTGTCTTTAACTGAAATGAAAACTATTGTGAGAGGAGTGGCTTAAGGAGGAAGATCCAGGTATCAGTTTTGGCCAAATTAAGTTTGAGATGAACACGGCATTTAAAGCCATCATGCTGGATGGCATCACCAAGAAATGAAAGCAGACAGAGGTTAGATAGAAATAAGGCACAAGCCCAGGGATACTCACATGTTTAGAGATCGGGGAACTGAGGAGGAACCCAAAAAGAAGACCAATAAGAATCTACTATTGAGGTGAAAAGAAAACAAAAAATGAAGTATTGATTGACTGAGTGAAATATATATATATATATATATATATATATAT
>NW_005871563.1:101093-193352 GCF_000147115.1 Myotis lucifugus | reverse complement strand
CTATATATTTCAAACCAACTGAGCTACCCTGCTACCAGGTGAAGGAAGTTTTGTTTTAAAAGAGTTTACAGAAAGAGTGAGTAGGTTGAGGGAGATGTAGGTATAACCTAAAGAGAGTCTTTTTTAATGTGAAATTTACAGTATGCCTGGATGTTAATGGGAATGGTCCAGTAAAAGAGAATAAATAAAGAAAAATGATGAGAGAGGAGAGAATTTCTGTAGTGATATTGTTGAGTAAGCAGAAGTGATAAGATCTGGTGCCCAGGGTTAAGGACTAGCTTTGGTTAATAGTAAACCCTGTTCATCAAGGAGTAACATAAGGGAAGGCAGAATGAGGGGTCAGAGTGAGAAGAAACAACTTTATAAAAGTTCTGGAAGGCCATTCGATAAGAGTAAGGAAGAGGAAAGGGTTGTTGGAAGCTTGAGAAGAGAATAGGAGATATGAAGAGTTAACTTGTTTCTGTTGGTTATTATTTTGTTTTCTATATTTGACACTAATTATTTTATGGCATGAAACATACCATAGAAAATATGCATCTTTTAAGTCAGATGGCATTTGGATTTTTTCCCAATGATAAGCATATGCACTTGACATATTGTGTTGCCTTTCACTGTATGCCACTGGCTTCTTATAGGACCCAAGTGTGAAGCCCGTGGGTTTGATTACATCACAGGAAGACCCCGTAAAGCTATTGCTGCAAAATGTTCTTATGGCAAAGGGCCTTTGGGGTCCATGCGTGAGACTTAGTATAGCATTCTCTTGGTCCATGAGCTCATTTTGGGTTTTGGATTGAACTGGGCATTTTATATGTGAGATTCCTATGGATTTCACAATGGTGAGTGTGCAGCGCAGCCTAAACAAAGGTGTAAAAGGCTGTAGGAACCAACAAAAACAGAACATGAGTGCATTGCAAGGAAGCACTGCTGTGAGCAGCTGTTACTGCATTTTAAAGTGCCACTTATTTTAATTGAGGGGCAATAGGATAATAATACTGTTCAATAATAGTGCACCTTTGTGTGGGACCCTTGGAGACCTCCCCATGCATGATGTAATGTGGCCTCATACCTCCAAGGGAAAGAATCAGGTATAGTTGCCTTATTTCTGCAAAACAAGTGAAACTGGGTCATGGGCTGAGCATGACTTCTTCAAAAATATTCTGAGGGAACTGTTCCTCTAGACCCCAGAAGTAGCAGTTCAAATAAAAGTGACCGCGAGAGACAATTGCTATTGGGCTACTCGCCAGATAATATAGGTCAGAGTGGTCAGGAGAGCAGTCAGCTACGCATATAAATTTACCCCTGGGTAAATATCTGAGAAACAGTGAAATGTCAGAGATCAGAGCAGGCAAAAGTTCTCAGTGCTACCTAGAACAAGAAACTCAAACCAAGGATGAAATATAGAAACAGGACCATGGGATTTGGGGCATGCAAGAGACCTTTAAGATGACCTCAGTTAGGTCTCATTTATTCCCTTCCAAGCTCCAACTATTCTTTGTTTCTGAAGCACAGATTTCCCCCAACTATGTTCTCCTTGTATATGTTCTGTCAAGGCAAGAGCCAACTGGGATTGAGGTAGATGAATGGATGTAGACAATTCCATGGATGAATTCAGTGAGGAAGTGAGGGTAGATAATTAGGTAGGTAGTTCTTAAAAACCATGCTGATCCAGCATTGTAAAGTAGAGCTCTTTCCCGAGGAGGTGAATCCAGGACTGTAACAATGGTGAAATGATTTCCTGTGTGAATTATTCTACATCAGTGCTTCTCAAATATTAATCTGCATATGAACCACCTGATAATCTTGTCAAAGCACAGATTCTGCGTCTGTGGGTCTTGAGTGGACCCTAAGATTCTGCATTTCTTGCAAGCACACAGGTGCTGCTGGTTTGAGGATCACACTGTGAGTGGAGAGGGGGAGGCAATTTCCAGGTCTCTATTTTCATGGGAACTGCATTTACTCCCCTGCTGATTGTTTGGTTCTGTATCCTCTTCTCTCAAGAATTCATTTGCATGAGGTATTTTTAGCTCACAGATTCCTCTTGATACAGTATGAGTAGCAACATTTCTCTTCCCAAAGTGATGGCAGTGGCTGGGAGCCATCACATCCCATCCTCTGTTGTGGATCTGAGATCATTTCCTTGCTGCCACCTCCTGGGTGCATGACCTTGGATGACCTTGGGTGGGTCACACCCTCTCTGGGCCTCTGGTTCCTCCTCTATAAGAAAGAGATGCCTAGTCCCTGTTCCATTTACTTTACAGAGTGGAAGTGATCATGTCAGATAATGGAGGTGAAACTATTCACAAAGTAAACATGTGTTTTATAAAGGGAGTGAGTAGCCTTGCTATCATTAATGACCAGTATGCAAAGTCTAAACCCCTTTCTCATTGAAAGCACTTGATAAATCTGTAATGTGTAATGCAGATGTTAGGCTTAAGACCAGGCCCTGGGTGTTGCATATTTCATTAATCTGGTTCATTCCTGCTTTCCAAGATGAGATACTCGCCCTCCCTGTCTCCATCTCTGCCGTGTCTGACCTTTCCTATGGGACTAGGTCCCAGTCTCTTAGGACCCAGGTCCCCATTCCATTGAGGGCTGTTATTGTGATGAATGTAACTGTTCCACAAGCTACCATGCTTGCGTCCTAAGGCAGCTAGAGGGTTTAGGTAATGCATGTTTTCATTGGATTATTAGACCATAAAGTGGCATTCCCATTTTCCAGATGAGGCAGCAGTGGGTTCAGAGAGTTTAACTCTAGTTAGTCAACGTCACACTGCTGATCTACACTGTTCCGGAATTTCAACTCTTAGCATGTCTGACGGCAAAGCCAGCCTAGATTTCATCATGACAAGCTGCTGTTCCAGTCCAAGGATTTTCACAGTAGAGTCTTGTGCTGAGCCTTAACCCAAAGCCTTAATTCTTTTAAAAAAATATATTTGTATTGACTTCAGAGAGGAAGGGAGAAGGAGAGAAAGACAGAAACATCAGTGGTGAGAAAAAAGTTATTGATTAGCTACCTCCTGCATGTCTCACACTGGGGAACCAGCCCCACAACTGGGGCATGTGCCCTGACTGGGAATCAAAGCATGACCCTCTAGTTCATAGGTTGATGCTCAATCACTGAGCCACACCGGCTGGGCATCAAAGCCTCTATTCTGATGACCCTGTGGGAAGGCGGCGAGGGGGCTGGTGGGGAAAGGTGATAAACGCCATAAAAAAGCCACTGACCTCTATGTGACAGGGCCTGGATTTGGGAAGAAGATCAGTGTTTTAGCCTTTTCCCAGGGAGAAGTTATCAGTGATGGAAGGAGAACAGTCTCTCCTGTGGGAATGAGTCATCTGTCAGTTACAAAGTAAATGAGAACTGGCGTCAGGTAAGGGAGAGGCGACCTCCACTCACATCCTGAGTAGAATGAGATGAGAAGGTCCAAGAGGAGGAGTGCAGGGAGATCTGTAAGTGGGAGCCCTGTGGAAGGCCAGGGTGGTCAGTGTCACTGTGGGTACCACTTTCCCAGCACGGGGTTCCATCCTTGTCACGGTATCTGCATTCGTTCATCACACTGCATTTGTCTTACTCTCACAGACTTACTTTGTGGGCTGTGTTTTGTTCACAGCAACTCTCAGAAGTGTTATTTCTGTGATTTATTGCCCTTTGGTGTTTATCTGACTCTCCCAGTGTTACCTTGCCCATTGTCTAACGTGTTGGAGTTTTATTTTCTGTACGGCCCCGATTTATCTTCTTTTTCATATTTATTTTAGCATTTGTCTCGTTCTCCCAACATGTTTCATCCTCAGGATTTATCTTTCTTATTTTGAAAATATGTCTCAGAATATGATCCTTTTCTTTTCCCTCCTTGGTCTTTATTTGTTTAATATTTTACATCTTCTCCGTGTTTTGCTCCTCATCCGAAGCTTTGGCTTCCTCTAGGGCCTTCTCCCAGGTGGGAAAGGCCTGGCTGTTCCCAGCAGATGTGGGTTTGGTGCGAGCTGCTTTATTTTCTATGCACCTCAACTTTTCAGTTCATACAAATGGGAGATAGTAAAAGCCCAAGAGATAGACTGTGATCTCTGCTTCGTCTCAAAATAGCTTTGGGAGTTGGCAGGAATGAATATTTAGTCTGAAGACAGTTAAAGGGACGTTCCTGCTAAGGATACAGACCATTTTTCATTTCTCTTTTCAGCATGAGAGGGAGGGAGGGCAGGTCTGCTTCAGTCATATTTTTACAATTTTCTTTCGACAGATCCAGACGGCTGTGGGCTCCTCAGTGGTGACTCTAGTTATAACATCAGCATTTTCATAGCTGTTAATGAACATGCAAATTTATGTGCAGGATCACCTTTTTATCAAACATGATGATAATGCCAATTACGGGTAATACCATTTGAAGAGCTATGGTTAGCTTCCTGGGCACGTTCCTGGGTCTTCTCTCCTGATACTCACAGGGAGTTAGGACGGTTATCCCACTTGCCAGGGGGAAACGGAGACTCCAGGAGATCAAGTCACAGCTAGTAAGTGGTAGAGCCAGAATTTGAACCGATTTCTCCTCATTTCTAGTGTGTGCTCATTTCCAATATCATGTTGTATTCATATTAATGTTGATCTCTGGTGTTAAGTATAATTTTTTAAATTACTTTTCATTCCTTGGACTTTCTTCTACGGGCTCCCTTGTCAGGTGTTACTTAGCTTCTATCGGCCTCTAGTCAGACGCTCTTCCTCTGGCTTGGAAACTTTCTCTAGTGGCCGTGACGGGCGAAAGTGCTGGAATTAGGTGGATTGTGGGCGTTACTGCCTTCTACCCTCATTTATTCCCAGGCTCTTTCCTCACTCCAGGAAATGCTTTATCTTCTCCTGAGCATCCAGGGTTTTCTCTGACGCTGAGGATAGAAGAAGTGCCCAAGAGGGAGAAGATAATAAAACATGTCTTTCTGAAAGCAAACTCCTTCTCCACACACAGGGACCAGACTACACAAGTCCAGCTTGACTTTATGGTGAGGGTGGCTGCCCAGACCTGCCCTCCCTTGTTCTCTACACCTTTACAATTTTTCTGAGCTGGGACCCGAGCTTTCAGAGGGATTGGTACTTTGCTGGAGACCCCGCTGATGTTTAATAAATATCAAACTGCTGGTCTGTTACCCCTAAGCGGTGAAAAGGCCCATGTGCTGTGATCAGACCGTCCAACCCTGGGTACGTTTCTAACACTTGACCTTACTCCAGGGACAGCTGTTGGGAGAGTTCTGTCATCATCCCAACAGGGGCCATGAGGTTCAAACTCAGCACATCTGTCTTGCCATTTCAGAGTGAACCCAGGCGGAGAATATCTCGGCGATGCTTTTGTTTTCCTGGTCACCCTGTCACAAGTCCACAAGTCCACACGCTCACTGGTGCTCTGGTGTAGATTTCCTCCCTCGTAGCCTATATCACTTGCCTCATCCCACCTCCAGCCTTCCCGATGCAATTTGGAACGATTTATAGAGAAGCCCTTCCATGCCTTTCCCTCTCCTGTCCTCTCCTTTCCTGCCTTTACCATCACTCCCTTTTTATTCTTTATTGAATTTATTGGGGTGACATTGGTTAATAAAATTATATGCCTCAGGTGTTCCATGGCTACCTTTTTCTAAGAAACAGGGGAGGGGAGATAGAGAAATGTGTTTCAAACAAATAAGAACATATCCACATTTAATATACTTTTGCTTATGCCTCAAAAGACTTTCCACCCTAAATTCATCTTACAAAGATATTGTTTTGCTCTCTTGCTCCCGGAGTAGGGCCCGTATATTCCTGCTAATATTATCCATCATCCTCATCTACTCACAATCCATCTCCAAATCTAATTCAGAACTGGCCCCTAGGTTCACAGAACTCTCGGCTGAAATATTCTTCCTAGCATTTGTCTTTAGGCAGAAATGGTTCTAAGCCTCAACTCCCTTCTTTTTTCATTCCCCTCTCCTTTGTGTTTATTTTCCTTTTATTCCTTTTATACCCTTAGCCATTCCCTGGTCTTCTGTAGCAAGACAGATAATGAATGTAGAAATGCTTTGTAAACTATTGAGTACTGTATACATGGACGTGTGTATATTATTATACTCGGGATACTTTGATCTGACAGCCCTCACTCCTTCCAACAGCCTGGCTACATGTACAAATATTACTTAAGAAAGGCTCAGAGGACAGTCACATGCCCGCCTCCCGATCAACTAGAGGGGGTTAGTACTCATCAAATTGGGTTGCAGATAATAACCACACATTATCATTAAGATTTTGAAGGCCTGTTTGTGAAAGTGTTAGATTGCCCTCCCAGAATCCACGTATTTTGCAATTGACTTTGCCAATCTTCTTATGAGATTAACCAAAGAACCTATACCCATATATGCATAACCCATGGACACAGACAATATGTGGTGAAGGCCTGCAGAGGGGGTGGTGTTGGGGGCAGGGGTCAATGGGGGGAAAAAAGGGACATAGGTCATACTTTCAACAATAAGGATACATTTTTAAAAAGAAGGAAGAAAAGGGAGTGGAGTCTATTTTTCCCGCCACTTAAATCTGAACTGACCTTGTGATTTGTTTGGCTAATGGAATGTGGTAGAAATGATGGTGGGGGCTAGTTCTGAGTCCAGGCCCCAGGAGGTCTTCCACTGTCTCCTGCTCCTTTGCTTTTATGCTTATAACATGCCTGTACTGCCGAAGCCGGTTTGGCTCAGTGGATAGAGCGTCGGCCTGCGGACTGAAGGGTCCCAGGTTCAATTCCGGTCAAGGGCATGTGCCTGGGTTGTGGACACATCCCCAGTGGGAGATGTGCAGGAGGCAGCTGATTGATGTTTCTCTCCCATCGATGTTTCTAACTCTCTATCTCTCTCTCCCTTCCTCTCTGTAAGAAATCAATAAAATATATTGGGGGAAAAAATGCCTGTACTACCCTGAGAATGAGTCAGGGCTGGCCTGTAAAGCTCAAAGACCACCCGGTGGGCATCTGACTCTCAACAGGTGAGAGAGTCCAGTGGAGCTGAGACCTAAGCAACCATGTGTATCAGTCAGGGTTCTAGTGAGACACAGAACATATCTCTATCTATATCTATATCTATATCTATATCAATCAATCTATGAGAGAGAGAGAGAGAGAGAGAGAGAGAGAGAGAGAGAGAGACTGAGATTTTAAGGAATTGGCTCACATGATTGTGGTGGCTGCCAAGTCTGAAATTAGTGGGCAGGCCTACAGCCTGGAAATTCAAGTAAGAGTTTATAGTGTGGTCTCCAGTCCAAAATTCTGTAGGGTGGGCCGGCAGATGGGAAACTCAGACAAGGTTCCTATGTTGCAGAATTCCCTCTTCCTCAGGGGACCTCAGTCTTTGCTCTTAGGGCCTTCAACTGATTGGATGAAGCCCACCCAGATGGAGGATGATCTGTTTTATGTAAAGACTACCAATTATAAGTGTTAATCACATCTACAAAAGAACTTCCCAGCTAGACCGGTGTTTGACCAAATAACTGGATATGATGGCCCAGCCAAGCTGACTCATATTATTAACCATTATTCCATGTACCAGTGAGCAATCATAAAAGTTTAAGCCCCTGAATTTGTTATAAAGCACTATTGTGACAAAAATATAACTTTTTAAACTGAGCCATAAGACTTGCTTTTTATGAGCTAATTTGATTCTCACGACCAGGCTGGTTCCCACTGACATGGTGGAGCACAGAGTTCAGTGTCAAGCCGAACCCCTACCTATGTTTTATCTACTTAAACTCAGTCATGCTAAATGGAGTCGGGGGGAGCCAATGGTGCTCTAGCAGAAGGGTCTGGCCTCAATAGGGATGTCACTGTGCATTTCCTGCTCTGTGTGCAATTCAGGAACAGTCAACCTAGGGTTGGTCCTATTTCCTCTTTTCCTGCCTTTCCCGCGAGCATGACGGCCCTCTCTTAGCAGTGTCTTTTTGATCTGCCGAACCTCATGTCTTCTCTTTATCTTTACTTTTCCTTCTACAATTAGCTTCTAAGAGAGTTTGAGTTATCAGTCATTTACTCCTTACTATAAACAGCGCTGTTCCAAGGAATATTTGCATTTTAAAACCTTATCCCTCAGACCATATGAATAGATGGAAAAGGTGTTTTTATGGAGACCAGGGGCAAAAAGGCCTTTATTTGGACACCTGAAATCATTGTGTTCCATGTATAAGCCAGGAAGGACAACCGCCCTGTAGTAATCTCAGGCCGTGGTGCAGTGTTCCCATCTGTTGCTATGTTCTGAACACCATCTCTTTTTGGGGGGTTTTGAATTGAATTTCCACAGGCATGCTCGAAAGTCAACTTTCCCAGGAAGCTTTATCTGATTTTCCCCAGCAGAATAAAATTCTTCTTCTGAACTCCTGGGAGCTGCCTTTACCATTTCACTTAGCGCTGATCATTCTGCTGAGTTATCGTTGCTGCATTGTGCCTGCTCTTCCACGGCAGGGTGGGCACAGTGAGTAAAGGATCCTTCTCCCCCCTTTTCTCTCTCCCTGTGCTGGGCTTGGCCTCAGGAGTGTAGACATAATAGGACCTTAAGTTTAAGGAGCTCAGTTGTCACTGGGAAGAGCCATAAGACTTGCTTGATACCTACCACAGTCCAGGAAATTATAATGCAATGTGAAAGGGACGGTGGTAGATATCAAGTTGAATTTTATCACCTATTATAGCAAGTACTTCATCTCTCTAGTGGCACTCTCCATAGGAAAGGAAAGAATTCACCATTGGAAGGCTTTTTCTTATTTGTTTCTTGCATCCTAACCAACAACTCTTGTAATTTAAAAAATACAACTTCTTCTTTAAGTATATAGTGGAGGTCAGTTGTCATTTTCTGGATAGTTCATCTATCCTCTCTTGTGAAATGTATTTGGAATTCCATCCATGGGCAACTATGCCGTTGAGTCCTACCAGCCACAGGACTGGTTATGTGACCTAGGCCAGGCCAATCGGAATCTTCTTCTGGGACCTTCTTTTGAAATGAATCCAAGGAAATAGATTCCCAAACACCTTGGCAGTAAAGATAAGAAGACACAAGCCCTGGGCCTGCCAGTGGCTATGGCCCAGCCTCAGAAGAGACCTCCTCGCATAAAATATTGAAAGTGACATGCAGAAAGACACGTGGTGAGAAGAAGCGTCCAGTCAGATTCCAGTCTTTGGATGAGTTGACTCAGATCAGCTGCCAAATGTGCTCCATCTATGGTCTTATAACGAGCCAATGCCTCCCCCATTCTGCCTAAGATTTTAAAATTGAGATTCTTGGAAAACAGAAGAATGTGACTCACACAGGGTTTGACGCATCGGTTTCCCTCCCAATCTGCCAATACCTCACTTTTCAGGAAGCCACTTCACACCTTGAGTGTCAGAGGACTTGCACTCTTTCATTGAATATTTGATAGGGATGAGTATGTGTTAGGGCCAAGACTAAATGGTATGTTACCGGGTCTATAATACAGCATCATTTGGCTGCTAAGCTGTTTTTGGAACAGTTGAATATGAGCAGGGGAATTTTGGGGTTTGATTTGTGAATCTCAAAACAATTAGGTTTTTCAGCTCAGAAGACAAATTCCTGAGAGCAGAGAAGCAGATCTATGAATACATTTTATTTTCCAGCCACAGAGAAGAGAGATAGAAAGAGTAAGCACAGGGCATCCTCAGCTAACAATAAAGAGAAAGAAAAAAAGGGTGTGGAAAAAAAACCAACAAAAATGTATATTTAATGTACATTTAAACAACGAGAAGCAGTGCCAATAATTTTTTCTAGGTTAACTGCTTTCCCTTCTTCAGAATCATGGAGTGAATTAACAGTAGCTTAGGTGTCCTAATTTGAACACTTGATGCAATACATTTTGAATTTACAATCACATAAATGTAGTTTTATTATTATCATCTCCAACCCCACAAAGTTATTAAATTTTTACTGTTTGCTTAGTTTTATTTCAGATATGATCATGCATAAAGAAATATAAGGCATAGCTTTTGCTGCAATATTTCTTGCCATAGCAATAAGAAGACCAGACACACTAAAAAAAAATTAAAAAAGATAAAAGAATTTGCAAGACAGATTAAACTAAGTAGCAAAGAGATCTTAGCTACAAAGGTGTTGCAAAGGGTGGTCCAGGGAAGCTAATGGAAGTGAAACTTGAAGAGTGTAGGGCTTTGCTAGGCAGAATACAAGGGGCTTGGCCTTTGAACTTGGGATAGAAAGCATGTAAATGCATGGAATGGAGCTGTCCAGAGTATACTTGAGGACAAATGTGACTAATCTGGCTGGAGTAAAGTGCAGTATTTGGGTAGCAGGTTAATGAGATCCTATGTTGGTCAGGCCGGATTGGGTCAGATTGTTAGCTGTCTTGAATGCCACACCCAGTCATTAGGGGTCGATCATGTTTCTCTGGCTGGCTCTGGGGATAAATACAACAGGACATGGGCCCTCCCTTACAGGCTGGTGGTACTTACAAAGTTAATTAAATGAACAACATAATTAGTCCATAGGTAATTTAAATCACCATGTATCTATGAACCCACACATTCATTGGCTAATCCTTATGTGCCAGGCACATGCGATGTGAACACATTGGGTCAGAACTCTCAGTCTAACAGGCACCACAGGCATTAAAGGCACACACAGGTTTCAGAACAGAAGAATAACTGTGCAAATCAAAACCTGAAGTTACTTGCTTAGAACTGAAAATTTTATTTTATTTTATTTTAATCCTAACCCAAGGAGATTTTCCCATTGATTTTTAGAGAGAGTGGAAGGGAGGGAGAAAGAGAGAAAGACAGAGAGAAACATTGATGTGAGAGAGACACATCAATGGGTTGCCTTCCCCACTCACCCCGCCTGCAACCGAGGAACCTGCCTTTGACCAGAATTGAACCCAGGACCCTTCAGTCTGCAGGCCAATGCTCTATCCACTGAGCTAAACCAGCCAGGGGAGAACTGAAAAATTTAAAAAAGAATAGTTGAATAATCATGACACCTAATGCACCCTCTTTGAAAACTGTTTTCTCACTGAAATAGCTTAAGGAGTTGGTCCTGATTTCCCTCTCTCTTTTTTTGCCATTTCTGTGATATAATAGGACCCCAGTTTGAACCCTTTTCTTCATCCAGTTCTGCTTTGACCACTGCCCAGTGGCCATCACCCAGTAGAACAGGCTGAGTCCTCCCTAAGAAGGCCTCCCCTTTGATTCTGTCTATATCATTAATAAATTTTCTCTTCACAGGGAGTATCAAAGTAATTTTCAGGCCAGCCAACATTGAAATAATCACACCTATTTTTCTGTTTGAATTTTTTCCAGTTTTAATGAATAACTGACATACATCCCTGTATAAGTTTCCATTTCAGATGCTTAGCATGATGCCTTGATGCTTTGATAAATATAACTGCTTGCAAGAGGTTTAGTTCACATCCATCATCTCATTTAGATGCAATAAAAAGAAAAGAAAAAAGTATCCTTGTGATCAGAAATCTTAGGATCTACTCTCTTACAAACTTTCCTATAGATCATATAGCAATGTTAGCCATGGTCATCATTAGGGTTATTAGAATGTAACCCTAATACTTATAACTGGAAGTTTGTACCTTTTGACCCCCTTATCCTCCCTCTCCCCTTCTCCCCATCCTCACCTCTGGTAACCTGAGCCCCGAACTCCAGACCCAAGTTTCCTACTGTTTTCTCCACGTTTTCTCAGAAAATTAATCTACAACTCAAACTGTGCAAATGAAATTTCTGATCTCCCCTCACCCCAAACTTGGGCCACCCATAATTTTCCATACCTCAATTAACAGCAGCAACTGAGTCCCATGGCTCAGGCTTACAGCCTGGGAAATTTTATTGTCTCTTCTCTTTCTCTCATACCCCACGTTGAATCCATCAACAGATCATGCATGCTGACTTTAATTTGATATAGTCTTTATTTTTTTTTGAATAAAGAAATGCTTCTGATTCTATTGAAATGCATACATGTGTTTCTTCTATGCTTTCAATTTTTTTAAATTGATCTTTAGAGAGAGAGGAAGGGAGAGGAATAGAGAGAGACATCTTTTTAAAATATATTTTTATTGATTTCGGCAAGAAAGGGAGAGGCAGAGAGGGATAGAAACAACAATGATAAGAGAGGATCATTGATTGGTTGCCTCCTGAATGCACCCCACTGGGATTGAGCCCTGAACCCGGTCATGTGCCCTGACCGGGAATCAAACTAGTGACCTCTTGGTTCATGGATCCACAGTCAACCACTGGGCCACACCAGCTGGGCTATTTCTTCTATGATTTAGAAAATGAAAACCTTAAAAGTTTGCAAGGAATATGAAGCACCTCCAGTGTGGTGGCACAAAGCTAGGTGCTAAACAAACAAACAAAGGCTCAGGGAGAATCTTGTTTCCTCATGGGCTGATGGAATCAGGATCATAGTCACTGGTGGACTTTCTGGTGCTGCTTCAAGTGATCACGTCGTGCAAAACACCTGCCGCACAGAGCACACAGGTAGGGTCGCTCCCCAGTGTGCTTCTTGTTGTGTCTCCTGAGCTCATCTGAACGGGCGAATTCCCGTGTGCATCCGTTCACCTTGCATTTGTAGGGCCTCTCTCCTGTGTGTCTGCGAATATGGCCTTCGAGAGCGCAATAGTTGGAAAATGATTGCTTACAGTCCTGGTACGTGCAAATGTAGGGCTTTAAAATGTCACGATTCTTTGGGAACCGACGTCTCTTGGTTTTGAGTTCTGACTTCTGCTCTCCTAGGGATTGTCCTTGGGTCAAATGGGAACTTGAACAGTCCGGGAATCCTCGGTATGGCAATGATGGCGATTGACATGGCATCATATGGCTTCCAGAGAGCGTGTGGTCATCAGTGAAGGCTCTCATCTGGTCCCCCTTAAGCGTCCCCATCGGACCCCCAGAGAGAGTCTTGTCACTGCCGGATGTTATCACCTGGCCCCCAGTGAAGGTATGGTTGCCAATGAAGGTCACTGGATTGTCCCGTTTAAGAGCTGTCATCTCGCCTCCATAACGGGTCTGGTCCCCACTGAAGGTCATCTGGCCTCCATAGTGGGTCTGATCCCCACTGAAGTTCATCTGGCCTCCATAATGGGTCTGGTCCCCACTGAAGTTCATCTGGCCTCCATAATGGGTCTGGTCCCCACAGAAGGTCATCTGGCTTCCATAGTGGGTCTGATCCCCTCTGAAGTTCATCTGGCCTCCATAACGGGTTTGGTCCCCACCAAAAGTCATCTGGCTTCCATAACGGTTCTGGTCCCAACCAAAAGTCATCTGGCTTCCATAAAGGCTCTGGTCCAAACCAAAGGTCATCTGGCCTCCATAAAGGGTCTGGCCCCCAGCAAAAGCCATCTGGCCTCCAAAACGGGTCTGTTCCCCACCAAAGGTCATCTGGCCTCCATAAAGGCTCTGGCCCCCACCAAAAGTCATGTGGCCTCCCGAATGGGTCTGTTCCCCACCAAAGGTCATCTGTCCTCCATCAGGGGTCTGGCCCCCAACAAAGGTCATCTGGCCTCCATCAGGGGTCTGGTCCAAACCAAAGGTCATCTCGCCGCTATCCCGGGTCTGGACCCCACCGAAGCTTATCTGGCCTCCATCACGGGTCTGATCCCCACTGATGGTCATCTGGCCTCCATCAGGGGTCTGGTCCCCACTGAAGGTCATCTGGCCTCCATCACGGATCTGGTCCCCATCGAAGGTCATCTGGCCTCCACAGACAGTCTGTTCATCACTGAGGGTCTTCCTCTGGCTACCTTCTTTGGAGATTGTCATGTTGTTTGCAGTGATGGTTGTCTTTTGGCAATCAGTTGTCTTTGGGCTGTCAGTACCACCTATCAACCAGGAGGTTGCTGTGGGTTTTCTCTGATTAAAGGAGGTCACCTTCTGGTCCATGGAGACAGTCTCATTTAGTTCTCCAGGGGGCTTCTCCAAGGCATTAACAGGGAGAGTTATAGAGTTCTGGTCAAGGACTGTCCCAGGGATAGTAGAACATGCAGAAACCGTCATCGTGGGCCTCAAAGGAGCCATCACCTGGTTCTGAGCGGACTCAGGTTGGCTCTCGTCACCACGGGCAGTCAGAGGCATGCAGATCTGTGGCTCTGGTGCAGCTGGAGTTGTTGACTCAAGGGTCTCACAGAATTGCCGGAGGAACTCCGCAATTTCCTCAGATAAAGGGCGAGTATCTTGGCAGTTGCCGGATAATTGAACTACGTCTTCAGCTGTGGGATCCATCAGTTCAGGGAGCGCGCGCTCAGCAGCCACTGTGTCTGGAGGTAATAAGGTCGGCTGGCACGGAGTTGCTCTGTGCAAGGCCTGGCACTTATGGCGCTGCAGGCAGATGTGTTCGGCATTTATGGAGCCGTGGCCAGTTGCGCTGCATGCCTATTGGCCCGTTCGCTTGCCACGCCCTCTGGGGCGGAGCCCAGGGCTTAGGCTGTAATCCGCTCTGGGAACTCGGATGAATGATGGCCTGAGATCCCTGTGGCAGTCCTTCCCAGTGTTCCCACCGTCCATCCGTCCGTCCGTCCGGGGAACCATTTGACAGGGATTAGCCCACCTCTTCCTCGGCACCGGTCTACCCGCTGGACTCTGTGTCAGTCATCAGACGATGCAGAAACAGGCCCACAGAGGGCCATCGGCCTGAGTTTTAAACACACGCGACCCCACAACAGCCAATCAGCCGGTCCTGCTACAGCTGCGAGTTACCGAATTACCTCTATGCCGAAGTCTTATCAGGTCGCCTAGAAATGGTACTCGCATTTTTCTTTTTTTGGTGCCCTTTGATATATTTTCAAAATATAACCAGAATCTGACCCTCCTTTGCTTATGAAATTCTCAATGCTGTGTGTGGCCTTTTGAAAAAATGTATTCTTCTAGATATTCAGCATTGTTACCACCTTTTCTTTGAAGTTTTCTTACCTCACCCCCTCTCGCCCTGCCCCTACCTACTGCCATGACAATATACTGTCTAGGTTCTCCTATGCTTCTTTCTTTCTCTCTTTGTAATACTCTGGCCACTTCCTTCCCCCTCTCTTTAGCTTCCTGGTCTTCTTGCTAGTCTATTTCCATGAGAAAATCAGCACTTCTCGTGGCTGTAATTTTCATCTTTATCCACAGTTCACAAAATGTATATATAGCGATGATAGTACCAGGAATGGTTTTAGGAGGCATACGTATGAATACGTCTATTTTGACAGTTATGACCCTATTTTAATGTACATTACCGTAGACAAACCATACCTAGCACATAACACCTGAGATTTCCCTGCTGATGCAAGCCTCCCCACAGCTCTCTCACCTCTGTCTGCTTTGCCAGCCTGAGTCCTGGAGTGAGGAGACAGGGAGCAGAGCTCCCAGCCGACCTACTGTGGGAAAATAACATAAACAGGAAAGGAAAATATGGCAGGCATGGGCCACTAAGACTTGGCAGATGGGAGTACTTGTTACCTAGCATAACTGCACCCACTCTAACCACTACAAGAAGAATGTTTAGTTTTCTAAATGTAGTCATAACCTATATTCGTCAACTCCCCAGTTTTATCTGTTGGCTGATCCTGAGCCCTGAACTCCAGACCCAAGTTTCCTACTGTTTTCTCTAAGTTTCCTCAGAAAATTAATCTACAACTCAAACTGTGCAATGAAATTTCTGATCTCCCCTCACCCCAAACTTGGGCCACCCATAATTTTCCATACCTCAATTAACAGCAGCAACTGAGTCCCATGGCTCAGGCTTACAGCCTGGGAAATTTTATTGTCTCTTCTCTTTCTCTCATACCCCACATTGAATCCATCAACAGATCATGCATGCGGACTTTACTTTGATATAGTCTTTATTTTTTTTGAATAAAGAAATGCTTCTGATTCTATTGAAATGCATACATGTGTTTCTTCTATGCTTTCAATTTTTTTAAATTGATCTTTACAGAGAGAGGAAGGGAGAGGAATAGAGAGAGACATCTTTTTAAAATATATTTTTATTGATTTCGGCAAGAAAGGGAGAGGCAGAGAGGGATAGAAACATCAATGATAAGAGAGGATCATTGATTGGTTGCCTCCTGAATGCACCCCACTGGGATTGAGCCCTGAACCCGGTCATGTGCCCTGACCGGGAATCAAACTAGTGACCTCTTGGTTCATGGATCCACAGTCAACCACTGGGCCACACCAGCCGGGCTATTTCTTCTATGATTTAGAAAATGAAAACCTTAAAAGTTTGCAAGGGATATGAAGCACCTCCAGTGTGGTGGCACAAAGCTAGGTGCTAAACAAACAAACAAAGGCTCAGGGAGAATCTTGTTTCCTCATGGGCTGATGGAATCAGGATCGTAGTCACTGGTGGACTTTCTGGTGCTGCTTCAAGTGATCACGTCGTGCAAAACACCTGCCGCACCGAGCACACGGGAAGGGTCGCTCCCCAGTGTGCTTCTTGTTGTGTCTCCTGAGCTCATCTGAACGGGCGAATTCCCGTGTGCATCCCTTCACCTTGCATTTGTAGGGCCTCTCTCCCGTGTGTCTGCGAATATGGCCTTCGAGAGCGCAACAGTTGGAAAATGATTGCTTACAGTCCTGGTATGTGCAAACGTAGGGCTTTAAAATGTCACGATTCTTTGGGAACCGACGTCTCTTGGTTTTGAGTTCTGACTTCTGCTCTCCTAGGGATTGTCCTTGGGTCAAATGGGAACTTGAACAGTCCAGGAATCCTCCGTATGGCAATGATGGCGATTGACATGGCATCATATGGCTTCCAGAGAGAGTGTGGTCATCAGTGAAGGCTCTCATATGGTCCCCCTTAAGCGTCCCCATCGGACCCCCAGAGAGAGTCTTGTCACTGCCGGATGTTATCACCTGGCCCCCAGTGAAGGTATGGTTGCCAGTGAAGGTCACTGGATTGTCCCGTTTAAGAGCTGTCATCTCGCCTCCATAACGGGTCTGGTCCCCACTGAAGGTCATCTGGCCTCCATAGTGGGTCTGGTCCCCACTGAAGGTCATCTGGCCTCCATAATGGGTCTGGTCCCCACAGAAGGTCATCTGGCCTCCATAATGGGTCTGGTCCCCACTGAAGTTCATCTGGCCTCCATAATGGGTCTGGTCCCCACAGAAGGTCATCTGGCTTCCATAGTGGGTCTGATCCCCTCTGAAGTTCATCTGGCCTCCAAAACGGGTTTGGTCCCCACCAAAAGTCATCTGGCTCCCATAACGGTTCTGGTCCCAACCAAAAGTCATCTGGCTTCCATAAAGGCTCTGGTCCAAACCAAAGGTCATCTGGCCTCCATAAAGGGTCTGGCCCCCAGCAAAAGCCATCTGGCCTCCAAAATGGGTCTGTTCCCCACCAAAGGTCATCTGGCCTCCATAAAGGCTCTGGCCCCCACCAAAGGTCATCTGGCCTCCATAAAGGGTCTGGCCCCCAGCAAAAGCCATCTGGCCTCTAAAACGGGTCTGTTCCCCACCAAAGGTCATCTGGCCTCCATAAAGGCTCTGGCGCCCACCAAAAGTCATGTGGCCTCCATAAAGGGTCTGGCCCCCAGCAAAAGCCATCTGGCCTCCAAAACGGGTCTGTTCCCCACCAAAGGTCACCTGGCCTCCATAAAGGCTCTGGCCCCCACCAAAAGTCATGTGGCCTCCGGAATGGGTCTGTTCCCCACCAAAGGTCATCTGTCCTCCATCAGGGGTCTGGCCCCCAACAAAGGTCATCTGGCCTCCATCAGGGGTCTGGTCCAAACCAAAGGTCATCTCGCCGCTATCCCGGGTCTGGTCCCCACCGAAGGTCATCTGGCCTCCATCACGGGTCTGATCCCCACTGATGGTCATCTGGCCTCCATCACGGGTCTGGTCCCCACCGAAGGTCATCTGGCCTCCATCCCGGGTCTGGTCCCCACCAAAGGTCATCTGGCCTCCACAGACAGTCTGTTCATCACTGAGGGTCTTTCTCTGGCTACCTTCTTTGGAGATTGTCATGTTGTTTGCAGTGATGGTTGTCTTTTGGCAATCAGTTGTCTTTGGGCTGTCAGTACCACCTATCATCCAGGAGGTTGCTGTGGGTTTTCTCTCATCAAAGAAGGTCACCTTCTGGTCCATGGAGACAGTCTCATTTAGTTCTCCAGGGGGCTTCTCCAAGGCATTAACAGGGAGAGTTATAGAGTTCTGGTCAAGGACTGTCCCAGGGATATTAGAACATGCAGAAACCGTCATCGTGGGCCTCAAAGGAGCCATCACCTGGTTCTGAGCGGACTCAGGTTGGCTCTCGTCACCACGGGCAGTCAGAGGCATGCAGATCTGTGGCTCTGGTGCAGCTGGAGTTGTTGACTCAAGGGTCTCACAGAATTCCCGGAGGAACTCCGCAATTTCCTCAGATAAAGGGCGAGTATCTTGGCAGTTGCCGGATAATTGAACTATGTCTTCAGCTGTGGGATCCATCAGTTCAGGGAGCGCGCGCTCAGCAGCCACTGTGTCTGGAGGTAATAAGGTCGGCTGGCACGGAGTTGCTCTGTGCAAGGCCTGGCACTTATGGCGCTGCAGGCAGATGTGTTCGGCATTTATGGAGCCGCAGCCAGGTGCGCTGCATGCCTATTGGCCCGTTCGCTTGCCACGCCCTCTGGGGCGGAGCCCAGGGCTTAGGCTGTAATCCGCTCTGGGAACTCGGATGAATCATGGCCTGAGGTCACTGTGGCAGTCCTTCCCAGTGTTCCCACTGTCCGTCCGTCGGTCCGTCAGTCCGGGGAACCATTTGACAGGGATTAGCCCACCTCTTCCTCGGCACCGGTCTACCCGCTGGACTCTGTGTCAGTCACCAGACGATGCAGAAACAGGCCCACAGAGAGCCATCGGCCTGAGTTTTAAACACACGCGACCCCACAACAGCCGATCAGCCGGTCCTGCTATAGCTGCGAGTTACCGAATTACCTCTATGCCGAAGTCTTATCAGGTCGCCTAGAAATGGTTCTCGCATTTTTCTCTTTTGGGGGGGGGGGGGGGGGGCCCTTTGATATATTTTCAAAAATATATCCAGAATCTGACCCTCCTTTGCTTATGAAATTCTCAATGCTGTGTGTGGCCTTTTGAAAAAATGTATTCTTCTAGATATTAAGCATTGTTACCATCTTTTCTTTGAAGTTTTCTAACCTCACCCCCTCTCACCCTGCCCCTACCTACTGCCATGACAATATTCTGTCTAGGTTCTCCTATGCTTCTTTCTTTCTCTCTTTGTAATTCTCTGGCCACTTCCTTCCCCCTCTCTTTAGCTTCCTGGTCTTCTTGCTAGTCTATTTCCATGAGAAAATCAGCACTTCTCATGGCTGTAATTTTCATCTTTATCCACAGTTCACAAAATGTATGTATAGCGATGATGGTACCAGGAATGGTTTTAGGAGGCCTATGTATGAATACGTCTATTTTGACAGTTATGACCCTATTTTAATGTACATTACCATAGACAAACCATACCTAGCACATAACACCTGAGATTTCCCTGCTGATGCAAGCCTCCCCACAGCTCTCTCACCTCTGTCTGCTTTGCCAGCCTGAGTCCTGGAGTGAGGAGACAGGGAGCAGAGCTCCCAGCCGACCTCCTGCGGGGAAATAACATACAGGAAAGGAAAATATGGCAGTCATGAGCCACTAAGACTTGGCAGGTGGGAGTACTTGTTACCTAGCATAACTGCACCCATTCTAACCACTACAAGAAGAATGTTTAGTTTTCTAAATGTAGTCATAACCTATATTTGTCAACTCCCCAATTTTATCTGTTGGCTGATCTATTTTTTCTATGAGTTTGGTTTTTTGTTTGTTTGTTTTTAGGTTCCACACATAAGTGAGATCATTTGTCTTTGTCTGGCTCACTTCACTTAGTATAATGCCCTCAAGTCTCATCCATGTTGTCATAAATGGTAGGAATTTATGAAGATTATATATATATATATTCCCTACACACACACAACTTCTTTATCCATTCACCCATCAATGGGCACTTAGCTTGTTTCCATGCATTGGCTATTATAAGTAGTGCTGCTATGAACATGGGGATGCAAATATCTGTTTGAGTTAGTGTTTTCTTTGGCTAAATTCCCTAGAATTGGAATTGTTGAATCCTATGGTCGTTCTAGTTTCAATCTTTGGGGGAACCCATGTGCTGTTTCTCATGGTGGCTGCACCTGTTTGCATTCACTCCCATAGTGCTATAGTTTTCCGTCTTCTCCATAACCACGCCAGTGTTTGTGTCTTGTCTTTTGAAGGATGGCCATTTAAACAGGTGTAAGAAACCACACATTCTTAATTGGTAGGATTCAATGCTAAGATCTCAGTACTTCATTGGATTTCATATTTTATGTGACTTACTTAGCGTTATTGAGTCTCTTGATCTATTTTTGGAAACAATTAGCCCCGTGCAGAAGCGTTAGGACAGGAGAATGAGCCCAGAGTTAGAGCTGGGAACCAGGGACCTGTGGTCTCTGAGCTGGTACTCCAGGGGCCTGGGCTGGGCAAAAGAACTGGGTGTATGGGCTCTCAGTGGCTACCATGGGGACCAGAAGGAAATGAAGGCACAACATCAATGAAGGTGGGCTTAGACTCCATGTAGGGAATGGAAGTGGTAAATGTAGGGGAGGCAGGCAGGTGAAAATAGGTCCCCATGAAGATCACAGCAGGCATCTTCAAGCCTGCAGGACCAGGAGGCTCAGAGGGTAAGCAGGAAAACGTTCCAGGAGAGGTGACTCCATGGATCTGTAAACGAAGGCCCAGCTTTCTAAAGGGCTGCTATGGCTTCCCTCAAGCTTGGGTTGGGGACCCTTCTGAAGACTGTGGGACGTTAGGTCCCCCACTCTGGTGTCTTGGAGGCTTTGAATCTTCAAGATGAAGATTATGTTCTACCTCCCAGACTGCAATCAAGTTATCTAACACATACTAGGCATTAAAGTAAACTCCCTCAGGAAATTCTGCGTGGCTTGTCCTTGCACATCTACAAAGCTTCCTGCACAGACAGCAGGCCAATGAGACTCTCCTGAAAATCCCAGCGGCTCAGCACCTCATCATGGCCCGAGTCTGCTGGCCGCCTTTACTGATACATTTTCACGAGCTGGACAGAGGTTCCAGCTCCACGTCTCTGCTGTCCTTTCAGGATCTTCCCTTTCTATTTCTTTCTTAAACTTTTCACCCTCATTAAATTAAACTCCGGTGTTTGGCAAAACCCTGTTCCTGGAAAAATTCTTGAAAAGCCCCACGTTGAGTTAAAATAAAACATTTCTTCTGCGAGTGGCGTGGTAGCAGATCTTGTCTGCATTGAAAGACCTGGCATCCGTCCTGCCTTCCAGAGCCCGGGACGCTGCAGTTTGATGTCCGAAATGATCCTTTCATTGAAAACACCGGGGAGTCTGGGTTGTAGCTAGTAGGTCCTTTCAAATCTGCTTTACTTCTTAGATAGAAGCAGCTCATTATAAATCCATTCCTTCCCACGCATTTGAAAGACAAGAGGGGGAGATCACGCTTCGCAAACCAAAGCCTCTGGTTTCCTTTCAGTCCTTGCAGCTTTCTGATGTTCTGTCCTGTATCGCCGCCTGCACCTGCCAGGGCTGAGAGACAGGGCCTTCTCTTAAAGGCACAGATCCTTTAGGATAAGGAAGGGACATGCCACATGCTTTCAAACAAGCCTGCCCTAATACCAGTCTCTTTGGCCTTTCTTCCCTTTTCCCTAGTAACCATGTGTGGGGGCCCAGAGTACGCCGGAGGTTGAAGGCCCACTCGCCATAAGCATGTGTGAAGGCAATGACACTGCAGTATTACTACGTTAAAGGCCCCGTTGCCCTACGCATGTGCGAGGGCGATGACTCAGCAGTAGCATTAGGTAGCAGGCACAGCCTTACATAATCTACTTATGGTAATGTAGCACAGATGTCACTCATTGGCTCCAGGCCTCTTTTGTTTGAGTGAGTATATAAGGTGCCACTGACTTGGTTGTTGGCTGCTTTGTTTGCAATAAAGCATGACCCACCTACCTATGGCCACTCGTGTGTTCTTCTAATTCCCGGTGCCTGAAGAGGTCAAGTCCCTGGCTGAGGAACTTGGACCCAAAACCATGATTAAACCATTGCATTGGCTAAGCTGGCCTTTTGTTATTTATTGTATTTTTGTAACACCTACTCATCCTGTGGCAAGTGGACATTACCCATGGATTGTTACTAGAACGGTGTGTTACTGGGTCATAAACCCAGCAGCACTTCAGACAACTGTTGAGAATTGTCCCTTCTGAGACTCCAGCCGTATATTTCTGGAGCCATAAAATACAGCATGGTGGTTGACAAATTCAACAGGGAGTTGAATTTCTTCCTTAAAATATTTACTCATTCATTTACTCAAAAGTTTCTCTAGCATTAGCATTCACTAGACTCAGTGCGGAGGGTACACAAAGAATAAGTATCTTAGTTTAATAGGACAATGAAACTGAATTCCAATAGAATGTAAGAATGAGGATGCAATAAATGTTTACTTGGAGAGCGCCGAATGCAGAGCAGTAGTCTGGAAGGGACTGGAGGCAGGGGTAAGAAACATGTTCACAGGGAAGGTGATTTCTGTATTGTGTTTTGGGAGATGAATAGGAGTTTGGGACATCGCTTGGGGGTGATTTGTAACGGAGACGTCTGAGAGCTGGACCAGGTGTCCAGCCCCAGATATGGTGGGGCAGAGATGCCCAAGCTTGGATGTGGGTATAAACACATGGGAATCTTGTTAAAATGTAGATTCAGATTCTGTGGGTCTGGTGTGGGGCGGGAGAGTCTATAATTCTATACATTTTTGGTTAAAGGCACATTCTTGTTTCTTATATATGTCTTAAGCCTTTTTTTTGTTTTTGGAACTTGAAAAAGTTATATTAATTTCAGATTTACCCAAAAGTTGCAAGAACAGTACAAGAAATACTATGTATTTTTACCCAAATTCAAGTTTAACAATTATTTATACGTTCTTCTGTGTGTTTTTTTAATCATTTCTTTCCTACATATTTATAGTTGATATTTTATTTCTAAACTATTTGCAAGTCAGTTGGTGACATTGTGGACCTCTACCTCTAAATTCTTCAATGTGTATTGCCTAAGGAAAGGAACATTCACTTGCATTGATCAAACTCAGGAAATTTAACATTGATCAATACTATTACCTAATACAATACATATTCGAAAATTTTCAAGTGTTTCAATCATGAACTTTAGATTAATTTCCCTCCAGGTCCAGAACACAGTCCAAGATCATGCATTATGTGGGGTTGTTGTGTCTCTTGAGTCCCCTGTACCCTGGAGCTATTTCTCAGATGTTTTTGTCCTTCTTGACCTTGACAATTTTGAATAGGACAGGCCAGTTATGTTGTGGAATGCCCCTCAACTTGAGATTGTCTGATGTTTTCTCGTAATTAGATTCCGGTTGTGTATTCCTGGCATGAATATCACAGAGGTGATATTGTGTCCCAGACCATGCTTTGAATAGCAAATCTAATAAACACAGGCCTGCCTGGTAACTGATACTGGCTGCCGGTATGGCCACCAAGGATGGCCTCCCTGCCCGGAGCTCTGTGCTTCCTAGTGCTTCGAGTGGCTAAGCCCGGCTGGGACAGACGTGCTGTGTCTTGGATTCACCTTGAACCTTTGAACAGTAGATCCTAGATCAGTGATGGCAAACCTATGACACGTGTGTCAGAGGTGACACGCGAACTCATTTTTTGGTTGATTTTTCTTTGTTAAATGGCATTTAAATATATAAAATAAATATCAAAAATATGTCTTTGTTTTACTATGGTTGCAAATATCAAAAAAGTTCTATATGTGACAGGGCACCAGAGTTAAGTTAGGGTTTTTCAAAATGCTGACACGCTGAGCTCAAAAGGTTCGCCATCACTGTAAGCCAGTTCTTTCCACTTCCAGAGTGGCTTTGCATTTTGCGCTGTGGCTCGGTGTACCCTTTCTCTGGCTTCTTTCTATGTGACTTGCAGTCCTGATGACCAGGCCCTGTCTGTGCCTCACATCTGGACAGTTTGGTCCTGGTAATCTAGGATGTTGTTGGGATGGGAACAGCGGAAAGACTGACTCAGTGCTGAGCTACTTCAGTTCCCCCCACCTCCGGGTTGTACTCCTCTTATCCACATTCTTCATTCCTCTCTGCCTACAATGTCCTCCTCAGCCCTCCTCCACTCCCTCTTCTCTGAAGTCCCCCCACCCCCATTATTGGTATGAACGTTAATGTTTGAGAAGCTCTGTGTAGATTCCGAGGTCAAGAAGTCTAGTCCCAAATAGACTACAGGCAGATTGGCTGCAGGGCAACCAGAGGCAGAGCTAGGAGACAGCAGTGGAGAAGTCTCCCAGGTCGGGCCTGTGGGCTCCAATGCTTCCCAGATGACAAGAGACTGAACCTCTCTGACTTTCAGTTTCTTCACAAATAAATGGGAATCATACACCACTTACCTTATAGCAGTGGTTCTCAACCTATGGGTCGCTACCCCTTTGGCGGTCGAACGACCCTTTCACAGGGGTCGCCTAAGACCATTCTGCATATCAGATATTTACATTACGATTCATAACAGTAGCAACATTACAGTTATGAAGTAGCAACAAAAATAATTTTATGGTTGGGTCACAACATGAGGAACTGTATTTAAAGGGCCAGAAGGTTGAGAACCACTGCCTTACAGGGTCGGTAGAAGAATCAGTGAAGTGATGCAGGCCACTTGTGTGGGGTTTTTGTTGTTGTTTTTAATTGATTTCAGAGAGGTATGGAAAGGGAAAGGGAGAGATAGATGATGAGAGAGTCATCGATGATGAGAGAGTCATTGATCAGCTGCCTCTTGCACACCCCACACTGGAGATTGAACCTGAAACTCAGGCATGTGCCCTGACCGGGATTGAACTATGACCTCCTGGTTCATAGGTCGACGTTCAACCACGAAGCCACACCAGCTGGGCTAGGCCACTTGTTTAGAGGCGATCTGATTCAGTAAGCTTTAGGATGGGAATCACAGAAACTGACTTGCAGAATTAGGGAACTTGCATTCCACCAGCACGGGGACTCAGTCTCAGAGCCTGGGGTAGGGCTGAACCCGCTGATGGGCGAAAAGTGGCCCTCATATCACAGATCAGGGATATTCAGGGCCCAGGAAGCAAAACCAGTTCTTCTGAAACTGTCAGAGCCTCAGTGGTAAGGGGGCGGTCAGAGCTGGACAGGGCGCGGGCTAGGACGTGAGCACTTGCAGGCCTGCTGTCCTCGGGAGCAGTGCTTCGGACTAGCAATGCAGGGCCGACAGAAGCAATATTTCAGCATGATTTTTACGAGAGTCGCTGATAACTGTGTCAGTCTGTTGTGAGAGTACGCTTCCTGCCGCGCCTAAGGAGAGGTGCAAAGGAAAACAATTCTGATCAAAGCCCGGATTCCTTTGTCGCAGGCAATTTCTCCGCAATGCACCCAAAGGCGTTTTGTAAAATAGCAGCAGCTTCTGAAAGGAAGACGTGTTAATAGGATCCAGTTTGTGTGTCATCAGCTCATTCCCAGAATGGGTTTCGCGTCAAGACAGACATCAAAAGGGGGACTAGAGATGGATTCACTCATGTTGGCACTTGACGGGGGACGAGGGGGTGGGGGGCGGGGGGAGGAGAGAATCAGATGTTTCAGTGGCCCCAACTGGAAGACTCTTGACGGAACGCTTTTTTAGCTCCATTTAGCACTCTCCAGCTAATGGGGTTATAAAATCATTCTGCAAGAATGACACCATTAGTGGATACTGTGCTGTGCTGCCTTCAAGCTTGAAAGTACCTCAATTAGCAAATATTTACCGAGCGTCTACTATAGGCCAGGGTGTGCAGGCTGGAAGGGGCTTGGGCATTTATGTAAAGCGGGTTCCTCCTTAGTAACAATAGTAGCAACCACATTCAGAATATGTATGTTAAGCTATTTCAAATCATTATCTAATTTCCTCCAATGTAGACAGCGCTATTCCTCATTCTGCAAGTGAGAAAACGGAGGCTCGAAGCAGTAAAGCAACTTGCTCGAGGTCCTACCACAAAGAGCCAAACTGCTTTCCCTTCCTTCTGCTTTTCCTCTATACACGATGCCCTGGAGAGGCGATACCGCACCTATTAAGGATCCAAACCCGTGGGTGATAAATGTAAAAGCAATGAATGTTAGGCCCAGCCGGCATAGCTCAGTGGTTGAGCGTTGACCTGTGGACCAGGAGGTCACGGTTCGATTCCTGGCCATAGGTCCAGGTTGCGGGCTCCATCTCCAGTGTGGGGTGTGCAGGAGGCAGTCAATCAATGATTCTCTCTCATCATTGATGTTTCTCTCTCTCTCTCCCTCTCCCTTCCTCTCTGAAATCAATAAAATATGTTTTTAAAATAATAAATAAAAACAAAAAATAAAAAGAATGAATGTTCATGTTAGCCTTCCAGTGGGGGAGTCAGCCCATTTCATAGATGCAAAAACTAAGACTGACAAATGTACTCACTCACCCAGGAGGGTTTATTATTGGAAGAAGTGAACTCGGTGCCTTCCTGCCCAGCACTGCCCGAGGCACAGTCTCCCTGGGCACCACGTGGGGTTGCTCAGCAGGCTGAGCCGTCTGCTCTCGGGATGTCTGTGTCCTGCACAGATGGCATCTGGAATATTTAGTGTGACTTCCCTCAGCTCCAGCTTGGAGGAGGCCCATGTCATCACTCATACCGGGTGGCCTACCTCCTGCCTGAGTTTCTCGAGGTGCTGGAAGCAAAACAGCTGAACGCTGCCAGAGAAAGACCGTCTGCATCATGCCAAAGTGGATGGAAGCCCTTTAAGGATGGGGAGCAGACTGCTGGGAGATTGATGGGTGCCGCCCGCCCTGCACAGAGAGGAATCGCCAGCCTCCTGTCGCTCCCTCCTCCCAGCTCCCTCACTGGTGGAGCCTGGCTGTTTGGGGGGCATTGAAGGTGTGTGTCAGGGTGGGTTCAATGAGAGGCGTGGCTCTGCGGTGGAACATTCCCATCCAGGAAGGTCAGGAGAGACATGTTGAGAACTTGTGGTGGAGACACTACTGTCCAATGAATTTGTCACTGAGCCTCCTGTTCCCATCCCCTAGAAGAAGAAAGAGAAGGAAAAGAGCCGAACACCAGGCAAAGAGAGTTAATCTGTGTCCAGGGCATTTTGAAATAATAAAACCAGAGCAGGCTCACTGGATACCATCCATTTCCATTTCACGCTCTCAGAGCCCGAAGACAGGCCGATGAATCTGGCTGGCAGGGTTCTTTTTCTCTGGCTAGCTGTCGAACTTCGCTCTTCCCTCTGCTATATTGGGAGGAAGTCTAAGGGCTTGGCAAGTTGACTTAGGAAAACCGCGCCAGGGGTCTACATCCTTGCTCTGGCATTGGGTGGAGCCGTTCAAGAAACCTCAGTGTGCCTCTCTCTCTCTCTCTCTCTCTCTCTCTCTCTCTCTCTCTCTGTCTTTGTTGTACCCTTCCAGGCAGGCGCGGGGGCACGTCTCCAAGGGCACTGCCACTCCAGTGAGTCATGACGAGCAGACTGTCAGGGGAAGCATAACTTGGGTGAGTGGCTCAAGCCCACCGGGGGCCCAGCTTGCCCTGGTCACCAGGCCCACCGTCCGGAGTCGGCCCCATCTTGGCTCATGCCAGTTTGCTGACCTAGGGCCAAGGGACAAGATGGATCAGTGGTAACCTGTTTGCTTCTCAGGATCCAGCCCACTGTGGTTCCACAGCCCAAGGATAAATGGAATAACAAAGGGGGGAAATGACATCCAAATCCTCCTTAATCAAGGCATTTGAAAGGACCTGACATGCAGTCATCGTGCCCCAAATTTATTACTACAACAGAGCGTGGGGAACGCTAATGGAATAGCAAGGGTCGGAACACAGTGCACCGTGTATGGAAATGAAGCTCTACCTGCAGGCCGCAAGGAGAATGCAATGGGGCTGAGTCTGGTGGAGGACTGTTATGCATTAGGGTTTGCTATTGTCCCATCCTCCTCCTCCTCCTCCTCCTCTTCCTCCTCCTCCTCCTCCTCCTCCTCCTCCTCCTCATCATCATCATCGTCACCAGGCCCAGAGCAAAGAGCAATAACAGTGGTCTTGGGGGAAGGACCTTCCTTCCAGACTTTGAGTGATTTGGCCTGGGCGAAGATTTACACATTTTGTTTTATTTTGATGCTCAATAATCTTGCCATTCTTTTCAGTAAATGACTTGTAAGATGTCTTGTGAAATCCTCCTTTCTCCTACGTGTGTGCTGTAGGCTGGGAATGGAAATCTTGTCCTTCAATCCCCCTTCCACGCTGGGTTTCTTTCTACATGAATGACATGGTTAATTAGTTAATTAATTAAACAAGTAAATAAATGTTTATTAAATTGCTACCATTTGCCAAGCACTGTGCTATGTGCTGGCATTATCATGTAAAAGATGACAAATAAATTCCCATTCTGGTAAAAGGAATGACAAACGTTTTAAGGGCATTATTTTGATGTAGAGTACAAATAAACAGAGCTTATGAGTAATGCTACTCAAAAATAAAAAATAAAACAAGGAACTGTGATACATAATGGAAACGGGGGGAACATCTTTAAATGTGTATGCCTGGACAACCAAGTCAATGTGTACGGGATAAGAAGCAGCCAAGCAGTCGCAGTACATGGAAAAGAGACACTAAACAGAAGGAACAATGAATGCAAAGGCCCTGAGGTGGGAAACATCAAGGCCTAAGAAGCTGGGAAGAGCAAGCCAGAGGGAAAGTTGGACACACCATGGGAGAAGGCATAGACCAGGCGGGACCTTGCTCACTGTGCTATGGGGCCTGGAGTGGGTTGTCTAAGTGCAACAGGAAGCAGTTAAAGGATTTCCAGCAGAAACCTGATATGACCTGATTTAAAGTCTATAATTATGTTTATGTCGGTGGTCCAAAATTTTTAAAAATAAGCTTTTTTGGGGAGGGGGGAGCACAAATACCTCTCTTTCATTCCTGTGCTTCAGTTCCCCTCCCAGGTTGTGTATCTTCCTGAATATATTCTATACATATTCAAGATATACACATTAATATTTACTTATATATAAAATTAGCACACATACATACCATTCTGTAGCTTGTCCTTTTTTCTCACTATATATCTTGGAGATTATTATATACTGAGACAAAGAAGCACATCATTTTTTTAAACAGCTGTGGAGTAGTCAGCATAACAGTGTTCAGAACAGATTTTGGAGCCAGACTGCTGAGTCCAAGTTTTGTCTGTTAACATTGGGCAACATAACCTCTTAGAACCTGGTCAGTTGATATGGTGAGAGCATCCACCTCATGGGAATGGTACCCGGATTAAATGAGTTAGTACATGTGAAGCATCTTGGACGGTGAGTAGTGGATGTGGTGTAATACCCCTCTGTGTGGGCATACCAGTCCTCTGTTGATGGTCATTTAGGTCGTTTCCAGTGGTTGGTCTTATAAATGTGACAATGAATATTTTGTATGGATGTATGCTATTTCACTCAGGTTTATATCAGTCTAATAAATATGTAGGAATAAAATTGGTGGGTTACGAAGAGGTATCTTTGTAATTTTGATAGATATTGTCAAATTACCCTTCACAGAATACTTTCAATGTAGAAGGTCACCCACAATGTATATCATCAAACTTTTGGGTATTTGCCAATCAGATAGGTAAATAATATGGGTATTGGTAGTAATTTATATTCTATTTCCCTTAATTTGATTGAGTCTGAATGTCCATTTTTATACTGAGTTATTTCATTTATTTTATTTTATTCTTTTATAAATTCTGCCTCAGATTCTTTGCCCATTTGCTTTCATGCTGTTGATCTTTTCCTGTTGAACTGTCCTAGTGCAGTGAGTTCTGGAATCAATGGGTTAGAATCAAAGTTCTGCCTCTTACTAGCTTTGTGATTCTGGGCAGGTTAATTAATGTTTCCACGCCTCAGTTTCTTCCGATTAACATACTGTCTATGCTTTATGGTTGTTGTAAGGTTGACGTGAATTATGAGGAACTAAATATACAAATGGACAATGACCAGACAATTTATAAAAACAGAACTGCCCACAATCAGCAGTGACCAGTCCAGAAAACGAAACCACAGCCCCCAGTGACCGAGACCTAATTAATAACTACAGGAGGCCCTGATCTTGGCCTGCTTCCAAGCTAGAAACAACTGGCGAAAGTCAAGTATGCTCCCTTAACTAGTCACATAGGGTGTCCCACTGCCTCCTGTTTGCTGGTGACAATAGCCTCCACCCAGGAGCCACTGGAAGCTTCCCTTTTTTGGTCTATAAAGCATTTCCTCTCCTCTGCCTGCATCCGAGTCTCTGCCAAGTGCAGAGATAGTGACTGACTCCCTTGCCAAAGCAAGCTCGGGGAAAATGGCTTTCTCCCATTTGGGTGGCCTTCATTTATTCCCACAGCCAGTCCATGGAAAACGCTTAGAAGAGAGTTCCGTGTGTAATAAACATTGTAAATGTTCCCTACCACAGGTTGTTGTCATCTGTCTCTGATTCTGATATTATGAACAATTTTTCCCCAGTGTATCTCTCTTTCCAGAACGCAAGCTCCACAAAGGAAGATGCTGCCACTAACGCATTTCAGATCTTCCAAGAGCCTCAATAAAGCATGTGGAATAACAGGCTGCAGGGATCAGGCCTGAATCTGGTAGTTCAGAGGGCGGTGGCTACACTGCAGTTTAGAGCTGTCCGCCCCTTTGTGAACCATGGAGAATTAGAGTCAGGCCGGTGGCTCCATTTACACTCAAACAGGGACACGAAATAAATGAAATGTCAAAGACAGGAAAGACATTGCAAATCCAGATGGGTGAGCTCTGTGAGCTCTGACAAATATCACAACTATCTTCAGTTTTCTCCCCTGCAGTGGGAGGATAGTACTAACTGCACAGAGGTATTGGGAGAAGTAGAGACACTATTGAGAAAAAATAGTCCTTAATGGGCTAGTAGGTCATGGCCCTTTTTGGTAATTGTTAATTCATCTGCACTTACTTATATGATACTTTACTCGTTATTCAACACATATTTATATGTCTATATCTATATATCTATACCTATATATCTATATATCTATATATCTATATATCTATATAAGGCAGGGGTTCTCAACCTGGGGGTCGAATGACCCTTTCACAGGGGTTGCCTAAGACCATCGGAAAACACATATGTAATTACATATTGTTTTTGTAATTAATCACTATGCTTTAATTATGTTCAATTTGTAACAATGAAAATACATCCTGCATATCAGATATTTACATTACAATTCATAACAGTAGCAAAATTACAGTTATGAAGTAGCAACAAAAATAATTTTATGGTTGGGGGTCACTACAACATGAGGAACTGTATTAAAGGGTCGCGGTATTAGGAAGGTTGAGAACCACTGATATAAGGTGTCCCACAAATGTATACACAAACTGAATAATCATAAAGGCAGTGTTTATTAAAGTACATTTTATTTTCAAAATTGAGCTATTCGCCGAAACCGGTTTGGCTCAGTGGATAGAGCGTCGGCCTGCGGACTCAAGGGTCCCGGGTTCGATTCCCGTCAAGGGCATGTGCCTGGGTTGCGGGCACATCCCCAGTGGGGGGTGTGCAGGAGGCAGCTGATCGATGTTTCTCTCTCATCGATGTTTCTGGCTCTCTATCTCTCTCCCTTCCTCTCTGTAAAAAATCAATAGAAAATATATTTTTTTAAAAAATTGAGCTATCAGCGGTTAAAGTGTGTATACATTTCATAAACTCAATATATGCCATATATATACAATATACCATTAAGGTAGGCAAGGCCCTGAATTGTCATTCCCATTTAACAGATTAGAAAACCAAGGCTCAAAGCCATAGAGGGAGTTATTTAAAGGCACAAAGCTAGTGGTAACAGGTGGAGTCAAATGTTAAATTAAGCTCAGCCTTTTTATTACAAATTCTGTTTGGTCTCCTATAGTATTCATAGCTTCTCTTTGCATATTTGCACCTCTTTGAGAGGATACAAAACATGAAAGTTTCCTGGGCTCCTAAGACCCAGGAAAAAATCTAAAGGCCAATGCGCCCAACGGTACGTGCCTCTGCGTTTCTAATGTCCCTTCCACGGGTCAGAATCAGTCGAGTAGGAAGAGGTCTGCAGAGCCCATCTGTGCCCCCCGCTCTTTGCTCCCTGCCCATTTGATTCATTTTCTGCTCACGGCTGTGATTCCCCCTCAGGCCCTTGGCCACGGCAAGAAGCAGCAGCTGTGGCCATCGAGTTCATGTCACTAATTAAATGGGATTTATGTTTCACATTTGAAAATGGACGCCTTCTTGCCAGGGCACAACAGCTACTGAAACCAAGCAACTGAGCTCACTGAACTTCAAAAGCAACCTTCTGTAAGCACCCCCCCACCCCATTCCATTTCAATCAGCATTTACTGACCATGTGCTCGGTGCCAGAGACATAATGACTTGCCACATCACCACCCCACCAGGAATGTTTCTTGAGCACCCACAAAGTGTAAGGCCAGGCGCTGTGTTAGTGTTTAGAAAGTGCAAGGAGAAATGGCTGAGGAAATTAAGAGTGCCCAAAAAATGGTACCCCGACTAGAAGTATGCCCACGGCCAAGTGAGACACTGGACTATGGCAGTGCCGGGAAGGCCAGGGGAAGTCAAAGGTCAGGCGAAACACTGAAACCCTACCCTTCATCCATGTGTTAAGAACTTTCATAGAAATGCACCCATACTATTTAACGAACCCCCAAATTGTCCTGGTTTTGCTTGCTCTGAATCCCAGAGGACAGTTCCAGATGGGGAGCTGAGCTGCTGGGGGTTTGGATAGTCTAGAATCCTGTCACCTGCTTTGTCAGCATCACATCCCTCACTTGTGCCAGACCTCAGGGTATTACAGTGGGGCCTTGACTTATGAGTGTCCCGACTAACGAGTTTTTTGAGATATGAGCCATCTCTTGGCCAATTTTTTGCTTTAAGTTGCGAGCTAAAATTCGGATTACGAGCCAGCTTCAGATACCCCACCGCTAGTTGGCGCAGCGAACGTCACAGTGAATGCCACAACATCAGCCCAGCATCACGTGTCTCACTCGTTCACTTTAATGATTTGAAATACGAGTAATTTGAGTTACGAGCTCCATCAAGAAACGAATTAAACTCGTAAGTCAAGGCCCCACTGTATTTGGTTATTTCCTCTCCCTTTTCCCAGTTAGTTAGCCTGAAGCTTATTGGAACCGCCCATCTTAGCCTTTGACCAGAGGTCACCATGTGTCTTAAAGCTGGAGAAGACAGGCCCACGTCTTCTGGGTGTCCGCACTCTGCAACACGACTCACCCTGTCCACTTGACCTGTGGGATGAGCGAGGAACTTGGGAATCGCCTCCTCTCCTACCATCCTCAGTGGATGTAGTGCTGCTCCATGCGGTCTGCTTCTGTGAATGTCTTCGGGGCTTTAAATAGAATCCTGTGGGAGTGAATCCTTTAAAGGAAGTTGAAAGCACTTGACTCAGCCAGGACTCAGTGGGCATCAAACACCTGTGTCTGCTCAGCAGGGGATGTCCTTTTAGTTCCGCTCTGGTCAGAATTAACCACACATGTCCTTTCATTAAGTGGCCCTTAAAAGCCTCATTTTGGAAAGGGGGGGGGATATAAAGAAGAAATAAGTCTAAAAGTTTTCTGTAGAGGCCTCATAGTTCTAATATTATAGAGGAAGGAGGTAAGTCAGGTAATTGTTATTAGTCAGGGTTCTCCAGAGGACAGAGCCACCCAATGTAATTCCTTCTTAGTATAAATATGTGAGTATATTATAGATAGTTCAATATGAGGAGTTGGTTCCTGCAATCAGGGGGGCTGAGAAGTCCTATAATCTCCCATCTACCTGCAAGTCAGAGACATGGGAAAACTGGTGGTGAAATTCCAGTCCAAGTCTGAAGTCCTGAGAACCATGGATGCTGATGGTGTAAATGCTAGTGGGAGGGCCAGAGAAGACAGATGGGGTGTCCCAGCTCAGCAGTGAGGCAGGAAACACAGAGCAAACTCCTCCTTGCTCACCTGTGGTTCTATTCAGGCCCTTGGATGGGTTAGATGATGCTCACCACATGGGGGAGGAGGATCTACTTCACAGAATCCACAGAATTGCATGCTAACTCACTGGACAACATCCTTACACTGCCCCCGCCCCCCCCCCCAAGAAATACCATCTCATCTGGACACCACCTGGCCCAGTCAAGTTGATTAACTATCGCAGTAACTATTATAGTTCTTAATACTTTCTTTGAAGAAGAAGACCTGGTTAAAACTTGCTCTTATGTATGTGACTTTAAGTAGGTAACTCAGGGTCTCTGAGCCTCAACTCTGTAATCTGCTAAGGCAGCGGTTCTCAACTTGTGGGTTGCGACCCCTTTGGCGGTCGAATGACCCTTTCACAGGGGTCGCCTAAGACCATCCTGCATATCAGATATTTATATTATGATTCATAACAGTAGCAACATTACAGTTATGAAGTAGCAACGAAAATAATTTTATGGTTGGGTCACAACATGAGGAACTGTATTTAAAGGGCCAGAAGGTTGAGAACCACTGTGCTAAGGGAAGAGAATAACTGCAAGTTTACTGAGTGGATTCGATGAGATAACCCATACAAAGAATCTAAGAATAAGGCCTGACAGTCACCTTTAATTAATATTTTTTGCTCACAATCACCACCACCACCATTGCTGTCATCATTTTCACCCATTTCATGAATATTTGTCTAGCCTTCATTATACGTGAGTCACTGTGTTTGCTTCCATCAGGATATCAATGAGGGTTTAATGACTTCATTCCATTGAAGAACACTTTTCCAAGCTTTTGCTCTGTACAGGATCCGATCCCAGTCATGGACAATGATTGCAAATGGTTGAACCTGTGAAGAAAACCATTTTTATACAAACCAAAGTCAAGGGGCTGTTAAACACAGGGCATCATCAACTTAATCTCAAGAAACACTCACCCCCAACACCTGACTGAGTCTCCTACTGGATTTTTTTTTCTCCCTGTTGAAAAATTGAGCACATTCTTTTTCTCTTGACATTTCATCTAAATCAAGTTGTCAGGAAGGTGTAATTTCTTCTAGGTGTGCGTATGAAAATAGATAGGCTGCTTTTTCCTTGGGGTCATTAGCACTTCCCTATTTTCTGGATCCCTGGTTTGCTGAAAGCAACAATGGATGACATTCACAGCCAGAGTGACTGGCTGGACGTGCCGCCTGGACTATCACCGTTTTGTCCCCTGGCTCCCCCTAGTAAGCTTCTAACTTTATCCCAGGCACACAGCACAGTGTTCCTCCTGAATGTGCCTGCCTTCTGGTTTTTAAGGTTGAGACATATCTGGAAATCAGTGCTAAACACAAAATCAGAAATTATATATCATATAGGTCAACATTTCAAAAGCAGAAGAGAACTTGGTCATAATTTCACTCAACTGTCTCATTTTACAGATTAGGAAAACCAAATCTATCCATCCATTCATCAATTTATTTATTCAGTATTTAAACCTATTTGAATGAGCTCTCACTATATGATAGGCACTGGGGACAAAATATTGAATAGATTTGGGGGGCTGAGTTCTCAGAAACTTTGATAATATTTGATTATCCTTATAACAAAAACAACAATAACAATTATTTATTGAATAGGCCATATGTCTCAGAAAAGTGCTTTTTCATGTACTATTTTATTTTATTTTTGTAAGTCTATGAGAGAGTTACTATCATTATTTCTGTTTTACACATGGTCAATCTGAAATGGAGAGAGATTAAGCAACATGCCAGTGATCACACAGTTATTAACAGAGTTCGTATTGCAACTGAGCTCTATCTCCAAAACCACATTTTCTACAAGAAGCCCATTGGTTCAGAGAAGCAATGTGATTGCCCATGAGAGCAGACAACAGCTTCCAAGAGTCAGTGTCACCTGAATCAAATTGCTATGTGTATAAATGTGAATAGGTATTTCTATACTTATATTTTCCTTAAGCATTACAATGGTCAATCAGTTGAGAATTTGCCACTTGGTACCCATGTTAAGAAAGTCAATAAACTGCACAATTCCGCATAGCTAAGATTTGGAAACAGCCTAAGTGCCCATCAACAGATGAGTGGATTAAAAAACTGTGGTACATCTACACAATGGAATACTACGCTGCGGTAAAAAAGAAGGAACTCTTGCCTTTTGCAACAGCATGGATGGAACTGGAGAGCATTATGCTAAGTGAACTAACCCAGTCAGAGAAAGAGAAATACCTCATGATTTCATTCATTTGTGGAATATAGAGAACAACATAGACTGATGAACAGGGACAGATCCAAAGACAGAGAAACAGCGATCAGACTATTAATCCCCAGAGGGAAAGTAGGGGAGGGAGGGGGCAAGGGGAAGAGATCAACCAAAGGACTTGTATGTATGCATATAAGCCAAACCAATGGACAAGGACAACAGGGGGATGAGAGCATGAGTGTGGGGGGAGGAGGATGAGGGTTTAATGGGGGGGAATGAGGACACATTTGTAATACCCTTAACTAATAAAGAATTCAAAAAAAAGTCAATAATCTTCCCTGGTCGGTGTGGGTCACTCAGTTGGGCATCGTCCTGTGCACCAAAAGGTTGATGTTCAGGACACAGGCTCAGATTGCAGACCTGATCCCTGGTAAATGGGGTGCAGGAAGCAGCCGATCCATGTTTCACTCTCATATCTATGTTCCTCTCTCTCCCTCTCCCTTTCTCTCTTTCTAAAAAACAATAAAATTTTTTAAAGTCAAGCATCTTACTTTTTCTTTATGTAACCTGTTAGAGTATTCAAAGTGTGTGAGAAGAGTGAGGAGTGAAGTTTGAAATATATTGAGGGGCTAATCCAATTTCTAAGAATTTCCATCAAGAAATCATGCAGGAGTAGAAAATTCTTTGAGGATTGGTAGAGGGCACACGGGGTGATATTCTTGAAAAATGATTACCCTGAAAATTGCTGGCCCATCAATATCTGGGCAATCATAAGGCAAATCATTATCCTATCAATTTAAAATCACCTAGGAAAGCATAGGTGATAAAGCATACTTTATCAGAAAATAAATCACCCAGAGCACTGGTTCTCAAGCCTGAATGTGCATATGGATCATCCAGATATTGTTAAGTGCAGGTTTTATTTGGGAGGTCTGAGCTGGGGCTTGTGACTGCATTTCTAAGAAGCTGCCCATTGCTTTGTCCATGGACCACAAATGAGGCTTCGAGACCAAGATGCTTTCCTGTTCTGACTCTTAGTTGAAGTAGACAACAACCTGTCTTAACCTCCATCAGGCTTTCTTAAAATTCTGCAAATGATTTTTTTAAACTATGGGCTTGAAAGGTATGATGTTGATTATCATTTTGGATGAACGATTCTTTTTAAGACCACACCATAAAGGCGATTGCTGTCAACCTGTAAGCAGACCAGAGGTGCATTTCAAGTGGCATTTCAGAGAGAGGCCCTAGATGAGAGTCATGTGATTGCAGGTCTCAAGTACAGAGTGGGAAAATGTAAAAAATAATCCAAACATGTGCCTCATTGCAAAGAAAGAGAACATTCAAAATGACCCTGCCAAGTCATTTAAATGACCTTGACACGTTGAAGTAGAGCTCAAAGTAAAAAAGTACAAAGTAGAAAACCCAAATCTAAATATGAGATATGGGGAGACTGGGAAATATCAAAGGGAAGATCTGAAAGACACACTGAATCGCAAGCCGCAGGTGAATCAACAATGAAATGCTCCAGTGGGAAGGAAATCAGGGTACTAAGATATTGTAAAAGTTTAAAGTAATCTTTCCACAAAAGCTTCCCCTGTTTTTATTAGGATTTTACACATTACATTTCAAAGAAGACATAGGAAAATTGGAGATTTAAAAAGCAGGAACCTCATACATCTTTGCACCAGAGGAGTTTTCTCCATCCCTGGAGAGTCCTTGACTCTACCTTCTTTGTTCAGATGGTTTATTCCCCTCCTCTTGTCATTTACAACATTACATAAAACTGGGCTGCAGAGAAACACCTAGCCAACAGGAGCCACTGCTAGACTTGGCTCATCTGTAAAGTGCACACATCTGAAATTTGTTCTCTAAACTAGTAAGCTTCCTACTATGACATTGCAAAGAGTTTGAGATATCATCTGTTGAGTCTACTAAAAAATAACATCCAAATTTATAGAATTGCCTCATTGCAACAGAAATTCACAAAATTGGCTTGTCTCCAGCAGAGGAAGCCTGGGAGCATATAAATCCCTTTCTATCCACTTACAGACACTTGATATTCATTTCGGACTTTGAGGCAGAAATGCATCAGCGAGTAGAGGTCCATTGGACATCAGGGAAGTTATGTGGAAAGCCAAAACTGATTTAAAAAAAAACTTTGAACCTCTTATAATACTTGTTTTCAATTTGTTTTAGTCTGGTTTGGGTTGTTGTTGGGATATTCTATTTGACTAGTGAATGACCTTGTAAATAAGAGCTTAATAGTTGCATTGATATGACTTGT
Organism: Myotis lucifugus; assembly: GCF_000147115.1. Classification (NCBI taxonomy): domain Eukaryota; kingdom Metazoa; phylum Chordata; class Mammalia; order Chiroptera; family Vespertilionidae; genus Myotis; species Myotis lucifugus. Next base: position 154,838 of record NW_005871563.1, on the reverse strand, counting down.
TAGTAAGAAGCAGTTATTGACAACTTTCTCTTTCTTCCCACACAGCCAGATATTCCTTTGGTTTCTATACTAGCCTGGAATTTCCCTCCATGGATAAAATTAGTTGGGTAGCAGGGGAACTAGTCATACAAGAAGCATTTTCATTGGCTAAAGAAAATCTATCCATCCATCCATCCATCCATCCATCCATCCACCAATCCATCCACCCATCCACTGTCAGTCATCTGAAGAAAAAGATATCTCCTATGTTTTCATTCTACAGCAGGGAAAACACATGTTTCCATCTATATATCTTTAACATCTCACTTCCTCTCCTGCCACTCAGCTAAGAAGGAAGCCGAGTATTCTTTCCTAGAGGGAAACACAAGCCCCCATGGGCAGATTGATCCCTGGGAGCCACAGAATTGTTATATTAGGCCCAGAAGTAGGTCTAGAAAAACAGCTGGATCAGAGCTCCACATGGTTCCAGTTCCTGAAAGACAGTGGCTATGTGGACACAGGGGATGACTGGACACAGTAACACTCTTACTGATCTTCAGTTAAGTCAGCTCCTGGGCTTGCACTGCTCTTTCCCAGTGTGGGTCTCTCAAGATCCACGAGAACCTTGATATTATTTTCTTCATTTTATTAGAATAATGTTGAGGCCCAGAGAAGCTATAAATTTTCCAAAATCACATAATAGAACTTAGATATGCATATGGTCTCATTTACCTCTTCCTTCCTCCCTTCCTTCCTCTCTCCTTCTTTCTCTTCCTTCCAAGTACTAATTGAATTATATCCTGTAACAGGCTCTCTTAATTGCTTGAATAAAAATATAATGAAGGCATGTACCTTGCCCTTAAGGAACTTAGAGTCCAGTACTATTGTACTATTTCGAGTGCTATTGCAGAAGTGTGTAGATATTACACTGGGAGTCCAGAGGAGGGGGTATTTAATTTTTTCATCTGTGCTACGGGGATTCAGGAAGCATTTTCTAGAAAGACTAACATTTGTGTTGAATATTGAAAGATGAGTTATTATATATATATAATAAAGGTAAACAAACATGTAGGATTAAGAGGAAAATTTTGGGCAGGAAACTGAAAAGGTCTGAAGCACAGTTTGTTATGAAAATTGTTAGTGATTTCAAATGGTTAGAAGTTAGGATGGGGAGGTAGGCCAAGTCCAGCCAAGGGAGAGTCTTGGGCTCTATGTTATGTATTTTAGCTTTCAGGACAGTGTTTCTAAGACTTGAATAATGGATGTTCCACTTTTAAAAGAAAAGATAAAAATCCCCATTATTCTGGTTATTCTTCATTCTGTTGTGAAAATTTCCTGAAACCCAAAACTGAAGAAAGAGGCTGACAATTCCAGAATTACTCAGTAGTGAAAAATTGAGCCCTAACCGGTTTGGCTCAGTGGATAGAGCGCCGGCCTGTGGACCAAAGGGTCCCAGGTTCGATTCTGGTCAGGGGCTTGTACCTTGGTTGTGGGCACATCCCCAGGAGGGGGTGTGCAGGAGGCAGCTGATCGATGTTTCTCTCTCATCGATGTTTCTAACTATCCCTATCCCTTCCTCTCTGTAAAAAATCAATAAAATATATTTTTTTTAAAAAATTGAAAGCTTTTCCTCTAAGATCAGGAACAATACAATGCTGTCCACTTTCACTGCTGTTATTCACCATAATGCTCACAGTCCTAGCCCAAGCAATCTGGCAAGAGAAAGAAATAAAAGGTATTCAAATTGGAAACAAAGAAGTAAAATTGTCACTTTTGGCAGATGACATAATTTTTTTATATAGAAAAGCCTAAAGATTCCATCAAAAAACTATTAGTAACAATAAACAAATATTGTAAAGTTGCAAGATATAAAATCAATGCACAAAAATCCATTGCATTTCTACACATTACCAGGGAAATTTCAGAAAAATAAATGAAAAGAAAAAACTATTCCTTTTGCAATTAAAACAAAAAATAATCAAATGTCTAGGAATAAACTTACCAAAGACTCTGAAGGACATATACACTGAAAAACTATAAGTTATAAATAAAAGAAACTGTAGACACAAAGAAATGGAATGATATTCCATGTTCATGGATTGAAAGAATTAACATAGTCAAAATGACCATATTACCTAAAGAAATATGTAGATTTAATTCACTCCCCTATCAAAATTCCAATGGCATTTTTGGAAAGAAGTAAAACAAGAAAACTACAAGATTTGTATAGAACCCCTAAAGACTCTGAATATTTAAAGCAATTCTGAGAAAAATGAACAAAGCCAGAGTTACTACAATCCCTGACTTCAAATTATACTACAAAGGGACAATAATCAAAACAACATGGTACTGCCAGAAAAACAGATGCACCGACCAATGGAACAGAATGGAGGGCCCAGAAATAACCCAACATGTATATGGACAAATAACATTTGACCAAGGAGCCAAAGCATACAATGGAGAAAATAAAGCCTCTCTGATCAATGGTGCTGGGAAATTTGGAAAGCCACATGCAAAAGAATAAAACTAGCCTTCTATTTGTCACCAGACACAAAAATGAACTCAAAATGCATCAAAGTCCTAACTATAATACCTGAAACAATAAGTTACATAGAAGAAAGCACAGATACTAAACTTATGGATCTTGGTCTTACTGAAGATTTTATGAATTTGACCTCAAAAGCAAGGGAAGCAAAAGCAAAAATAAATGAATGGGATTATATCAAAATAAAAAGCTTCTGCACAGAAAAAAAATCAACAAAACCAAAAAGCAACCAAGCAAATGGGAAAAGATATTTTCAAACAACACCTCCTATAAGGGGTTAATATCCAAAATATGCAAAGAACTCATACACTCAAAACAAAAAACAAACAATTCAATTAAAAAAATGGGCAGAAAACCTGAAGAGACATTTCACCCAAGAAGACATACAAGTGGCCAACAGATATATGAAAAGATGCTTAACTTCATTAGCTATTATCAAAGCTACAATAGATATATCCATTCTCACACCTGTTAGAATGGCTATATCAACAAGACAAGTTAACACGTGTTGGAGTAGTTGTGGAGAAAAAGGAACCCTCATTTACTGCAGGAGGAGATGTAAACTAGTGTAGCCACTATAGAAAACAGAATGGAGATTTTTCAAAAATTAAGAATCGAGTTATATGACCCAGCAATTCCTTTTTTGCAAATCTACTGAAAAATTTGAAAACATTTATTGGTCAAGATATATGCACCCCTAGGTTCATTGCAGCATTATTCACAGGGGCCAAGACATGGAAATGATGGAAATATCTTTCAATAGATGGTTGAATAAAGAAGATGTGGTACATCTTTACAATTGAATACTGCCATTTGCTACAACATGGATGGATCTTGAAAATATCATGCTAAGCAAATATAAGTCAGGTGGAAAAAGTAAAAAAGCATATGATTTAATTCATATGTGGTATATGACACAGAAAATAACCAAGAAACAAACAAGAAAAACAAAATTCATAGGCACAGACAACAGAATGGTGGTCATCAGAGGGGCAGGGGAAGAAGGTAGAAGTTGTAAAGGGTAGGGTCAAATATATGGTGATGGAAGGAGATTGGACTTTGGGTGGAAACACACAATACAATATATAGATGATGTATTATAAAATTGTATACTTGAAATTCATATAATTTCACTAACCAATGTCACCCCAATAAATTTAATAAAAAACAAAGTGTGAAATTAAAAAATATATATTGAAGTTAGTGTTACAACTTGAATGGCATTTTGAAAAATGTATTTAATCACAGCTAAGTAAATTCATACGTTTACGTACTCATAAGTACGCTTAAGTACCTTTGATGTTATATGTATAGCTAGTTCTTAAAAATATGTAGTCTCAATAATTCTTTGGTGTCTGAAGGAAACATTCTCATATAGAAGAACAGAATTATGAAATGTTTGCTCAGTGTGTTCTTTACAGTTTGTGGTTTCAAAGAGTTTCTAGAATCACTTTAGAAACATAAATCATAGGATAAATAGTTTCACTTGACATTAATGTTTCCCATTGCAAATATTTTTTAAAAAGTGTTTATTAAGGGAATTCATGGACAGAGCAGTGTCTTAGGCACCAGAGAGATGGTGAATTTCCCCACCCAGAAGGGGACGGGGCTTATTATATGTAGCAAGTGGCACGTGATAACACAGGTGCTTGTAGTGAGTGCACATGCTGTTAGTGCAGTATAATCAGAAGCAGTAAACAACCTAATTGGCTCACTTACACATGCGAGAACATTCCCTGCAGGTGATATGCCCTCCCCTCCTGGCTGAACTGGCGGTCAGCTCAACATGAGACAGTACAGGTCACTCTAAGAACCTGGGGACATTTCACCTAACAATTCCCTCCTTACCTCTCCAATCTCCACCCTTCTTCACCTCACGGTGGGGCCCAGAAGGGTTCCTTTATGCATGGCAATGGCCAGATTCCTCTGTCCTCTGATTTCTAAGTGATTGGGCCAACGGTGAGGCTCTGAGATGGTCAGAGGGTGGTGGGGAGAGAGACCAGGTCAAGTCAAATCAACTCTCAATGTTGACTAAAATATTTTTATCATGATATAGCTTTTTAAATATACAGACATCTCCAGGCCGGAGTGGCTCAGTGGTTGAGCGTCAACCTAGGAACCAGCAGGTCATGGTTCGATTCCTGGTCACGGCACATGCCCGGGTTGCTGGCTCAATCCCCAGTGTGGGACATGCAGGAGGCAGCTAATCAGTGGTTCTCTCTCATCATTGATGTTTCTATCTTCCTCTCTCTCTCCCTCTCTGAAATCAATAAAAGTGTATTTTAAAAAATGTACAGATCTAATAAAGAATGCAGTTCTTATAGCTCTAGGAAAATTAAAAAAATAAACAGAAATGTATAAATAGATACACATGGAACAAAAAAGCAATAGAATAAAAATTTACAGCATAGTCTAATCTGGCGCACCAGGTTGGTTGCCTAACGGCAGTCTGTGTGGGTTGCTGACCGCCACAATGCGGGCTTTTTCTTGTTTGTCCTACTTCTATTACGGTGCAGTGCGATGACTCAATTCTCCCACCCTATCTCTGTTCAAGCCACTGGAAAATCTTTATTCATACAGTGAACATTGAGGTCATTTGACCTTCACTTTGAAAGAGAGCATAATTTATGTATTTGGTCGGCCTCTGTTCTTTCCTCATTAACTTTCTGTATTTGGGAAGTACAACTTGTCGCCGTTACTATTGTAAACACAAACTCAAGCGCAAACACTTTAATTGCTTGGCAATATTCTCCGACAAGGTGAGCATCCTGATGACCCAGAATTTGCTTGTGTTCATTTGTTATATTAGCAGGAATGAAGCGTACATTAGACAATATGCCTAATGTTACTGAATTATGGCTGCAGAGCTCAGGAATCAGGTATCTGGGTCCCAATGGGGAGTCACAAAGATCAGTCAACAGGTGTGACAGAACCAGGTATGTATTTGATGTGGAGGGGAGAGAGCTGGAGGCAGTGGAGTTAGGTAGGAAAGCACCCAGTTCAGGGCTCCTTCTAGTGAAATTTTTTAAAAATATTTTTATTGATTTCAGAGAGGAAAGGAGAGGGGAAAAGATATAGAAACATCAATGATGAGAGAGCATTATTGATCGGCTGCCTTTTGCTCGCCCCTCACTGGGGATCGAACCCACAATCTAGGCATGCGCCCTTGACCAGAATCCAACCTGGGGCCCTTCAGTCTACAGGCCAACCCTCTATCCACTGAGCTAAACCAGCTAGGACCAGTGGATTTTAAAAAAAATATATTTGTATTGATTTCAGAGAGGAAGGGAGAGGGAGAGAGAGATAAAAAACATCAATGATGAGAGAATCATTGATTGGCTGCCTCCTGCATGCCCCCTACTGGGGATCGAGCCTGCAACCCGCGCATGTGTCCTGACTGGGAATCATTGAACCATAACCTCCTGGTTCATAGGTTGATGTTCAACCACTGAGCCACGCCAGCCAGGCAAGAATTTTAAAATGTGATTAAAGGAAAATAGTCAGATTTCATCCTCTCTCCCCACCGCCCCACCCCTAGTTCATCAGAACCCCCCCCCCCCCACCTTCTCCTCCTTCCTCAGTCAGGAGGAATACTGCAAATTAGGGAAGGAGGAACTTGAGGACTGACAACCTGGCAACACTGAGGAATAAGTAAGACTTTATCTCTTAAAAATGGGAAATCAGAGACCAGAAGGTAATAAGAGGGAGAGAGAGGAGGGGAGAGATGGAGGCAGTAGAAAAATCACTCCACAGGGATTAGAAAGCCGCACCTTTGAGGATTCAATTCTCTTATCTATAAATAGGGCGGAGGATTGAAATAGAGGATCTCTGAGGTGCAGCTGTGGCACCATCACCCAAGTTTCAGTTAAAAAAGTTAAAGATAAGGCAGCTTTCGTGTGCGCGCAGGTGTGCATATCAAGAGGTCTTCCCAAAATTAACCTTCGAATTGGTTCCCAAGCAAATCAGAGGGACTCAGAAACCTCAGTCTCCTCGGCTGGCTGTGTTGCAGCTCCTCTCGCCTGCTCGCCTTTCCCTGGCTGCACAGCGAGAACACACTTATAAGGGAGGCGAGGAGGTTAGAGCTAGAAGAGGAGGTCAGAGAGCACTGGGTCCTGAAACAGCTCTGCAAGCAGCCAAGGGTCCTCAGCACCCCCTTCCCAGGGTGGCCCGGCAGGAAAGGACGCTTCAGTGGTTCTCAACCTTCCTAATGCCGCGACCCTTTAATACAGTTCCTCATGTTGTGGTGACCCCCAACCATAACATTATTTTCGTTGCTACTTCCTAACTAATTTTGCTACTGTTATGAATCATCATGTACATATCTGATATGCAGGATGTATTTTCATTGTTCACGACCCACAGGTTGAGAACCGCTGCGGTGGACCCTGATGCTCTTCATGGCCCGCTGTTGGGGTGACCATGTTGCAAAGGGGAACTGATCACCCTGCTTTGCATTTCCGGAGAGGGGAGAACATTTGCCGACTCGCCCACCCCACAGAAATGTTGGAGAAACCGCTTCCAATTCTGTGTCCGTTCCCTTCCTCCCCACAGGAGAAGTCGCCAAGCCAAACATCTAGGGGTGGGGGTCCGTGTGGTCATTTGTGCTAGTGGGTGGAGTTGCACACCCACAGGGTAGGGATAAGTCCACGGCATCCTTGTCTGTGATCTTGGTCTTCTCAGATTCGGTGGGAGAGGGGCTTTCATTTCCCACCTATTCAAGGCAGGCACACCTGGACAAGGTGCACATGGGGAAAAAAAAGGAAAAAGCTGTCTTGTACAATGGAGTTTCCCCAAAGCCCTGTATTTGGGGGTGGAGTCATTTCCCAGATCAATAAGAGGGCTGGCTATTTAGGTCTCACAGGGATGGTCATCTGTGTGTCCATTGACCAAGTCTCTGGTGAGGACAAGATGAGGGGAGGAATCAGGAGACTTCAAAGCTCTAACATATGTCACTGCCCCTCTTCGTGGATCAGTCCCCACTCAACTCCTGGTCTGTCCAGCGCTGTTGCTACCTCATGGGACTGGGTATGCCTCCAAACTCTATAGGCAGTGGCCTTGGTGCATCATCTAAGCGTCAGACCTTGGCTATTGATGCTACTCTGTGCTAGCAGGTGCCCAGAGCACCTTGCTAGGCAGAGCTTGGATTAGCCGAGCATTGCTAGCTGTCTACTGTTCCCTCTTCTGGGAACAAAGACATCTGAGCCTGATCTGTTGCCAGATGGAGAGCTAGCAATCACCATTTACCGGGTGGCCCTATGCTTTTTCTCTGCTTTTAGGGGCAGCAGCAACTGACTAAAGTGTTAAGCTCATTCACTCCACCCCATGTGGTACATGAGGTCTTTTTCCACCTGCTTTCAGGGGGCAAACATCTCCCACTCTAGGGCTCAGGTAGGATTCACCAGCTCTACGGCCCTGCATACAGGTGTTTTCTGGATTCTTGCACGTCCTGATGACTGTTGCTGACAAAGGATAATGGGTCTGTGTCCCGGCCACGGTCCTAGCGCTGTACCTGCCAGTAGAACAGGATAACCAGTGTTTTTTCAAGTGATTGTACCCTCATGAGAGGCTGGTGAGTCAGGTGGTGAAGTCAGTTGCCCACATTTCAAAACCAGTTTCCTTTTAACCTAACCTGGCTCACGTGTGTAGAAATAAACCCAGGGCATTCTGCAATGTCTCCGGGGCCATCTGCCAGGAGCAGAGAACCTCCTTCGTCACATTCCTCTGTGTGTTAAACTCCCAACTGTCAAGAACATTGATCTCCAGGGTCTTCATATGGCCCCTATTCAGGTTATTTTTGTAAACTTTCTCCCAGCCCTTTCTCAGAGGTAATTATTATTAAGATGATAATTATGGTCCTCCAATCTTTCCTGTGCAAAAGCACATGTCTATGTCTATGATCCTATCATCTGTCTATTCACCCATCTATTCGTCTATATCTCTCTCTACGTACCTACACACACACACACACACACACACACACACACACACACACACACCTAAAAACAGCTGTCCAGCTTTCAAAGCTTATATCATATCATTTTAGGATTCTAGGCCTCTGGAGGCCAGCTCTGTCTCCAACAATTTGCCACTCAAATGTCAGCTTCTTCCCACGTGAAGGCTGCCCAAACTGGGGGCAAATGATAAGAGCTGCCTGTGCTCTCTGCCCTCCCTGTGTGCTGGGTGCCATGCCGGCGGCCACTTTGCCACTCCTCTCCCCTCCCCTCCTCTCCTCTCCTCTCCTCTCTTCTCCTCTTCTCTCTCCTCATGATCCAGGTCAGCAGGTCAGAGCGGCCACTGTTCTTTGGACTGTGCAGTGGGCACAACAGGCTTAGAGCAACTTGCCTGGTGTCACAGAGCTGGGAAGTAGTTGGGCCAAGTTCAGCCCTGGAGGTCAGACTCCAAGGTCACACCAGTTCCTCGGAAGGAACCTAGAATTTGTACTGTATTTTATTTCTGATTCTTAGAGAAGGGAGCTGAGTCTCTCATTTTGGGTCACTCTAAGCTTAATGGTTGAGCCTGGAACTAAAACTTACCGGTGACAAATAGTTTCTCAAGTATTAGGAGGAAAACAAAACAAAAATAAAGAAAGCCTTCAAATCAATGCTTCCTTGCACACAGCAGTTACTTCAACTTAGATCACAAAAATCCTGTATCTTTCCTTTTACAGATGCAATCGCACATATGTTCATTATGAATTCATGATGAGGGCCCAGGACAGATGGTGCGGACTTAAAATGGCATACATGGCAAGCGATGCTTGTCTGCACGGGGCTGCTGCTGCCCTCGGAGGCCCGGGTTGGGGAGGGGGTGCTGGGAGGGGCTGTGCAGGCCCGGCTCGCCTGGGGGCTGGGCAGAAGTTTCCTGGGCAGGGGCCCTATTTAGCTGAACCTGGAGGAAGGCTTGGAGTAGGTCCCTGTACCTGTCAATGCCTTCCTGGTGCCCTAAGAATACCATAGGGAGAGGCACGAGGGATTATTAAGTTGGAATGAGCTCAGGCAGAGGCATGGAGGAGCCAGGCAGGACGTGTGCCGAGTGTCGGAGACGCCCTCCCCAGGGACCCCCTCCCACCTGCCCCACTCAGCGGGGCTTCAGCTAGGCCTGCAGGGCTTTCCCAACTCCTCCTCTGAACCCACCTTTGCTCTCAGTGAGAGTGTTCCGCTCTTTCTCCGACGTGACGTCCAGGGTTTGGGGGAGGAGGAGGCATTGACATCTTTGATCTGGTGTATGTGTCTATGCCACCGGTTCTCAACCTGTGGGTCGCGACCCCTTTGGCGGTCGAATGACCCTTTCTCAGGGGTCGCCTAAGACCATCCTGCATATCAGATATTTACATTACGATTCATAACAGTAGCAACATGACAGTTATAAAGTAGCAACGAACATAATTTTATGGTTGGGTCACAACATGAGGAACTGTATTTAAAGGTCCAGAAGGTTGAGAACCACTAGTCTATGCTAACGTTACAGAGTGAAGTGGCATGTTGTCATGTGTGTTATGCCACTTAATCCACATGCATTTTAAATCATGTTTAATTGTATGCATTTTGAATCTCATTTTAAGTGAAGGCACCAGATTTGAAGTGAGGCCCATTTGCTTGCCAAGCCCATGAATTGTCTAATCTAGTCTATTGCTAGTGTGAAGCTTTATTAAAGATTACATTTGTAATTCTTTTTAAAATGTATTTTTTATTGATTTCAGAGAGGAAGGGAGAGGGAGCTAGAGATAGAAACAACGATGATGAGAGAGAATCATTGATCAATTGCCTCCTGTACCTCCCCCACCCACCCCCCGGGGATTAAGCCTCCAACTGGGGCATGTGCCCTGACCAGAATCCAGCCATGACCTCCTGGTTCATAGGTCGATGCTCAACCACTGAGCCACTGCCGGCTGGGCAAATTTGTAATTCTTTTCTCTGAGAATATTCATGACTTTTTTCAGGAAATTGTTGAAAGTGAAAGCAGAGGTTAGACAGGTGACTAGCAAATGGTGGGGCCTCGGTTTTGAGCCATGAGAATTCCTATGGTTGGAGACTATTCCGATGATAATCCTCAGAGCACATCGCAGACATTGTGCTTACACCTCCAGATGAGCTGTGTTCATTCTTCACTCCCCCCTTTGTCCTCCTGCTACCTCATAATGGCCAGAGGGGGACTGTAGGACCAGGGAAGCCTTGCAGAGAAGTCCTGGTTCACTGTGGGAAAACGAAAAGGCATCACAATTCTCTTCAAGTTCTCACCCAACTATTCAGCTACGATATATGCAGGTGGTTAAACAAAAGCCAAATCCAGGGAGGGGGTTGTAACTACAAAGGCCACATGCTTGGGCTGCCTTTAAAACAGAAGATCCTCTTGCAGGCGGGGATTTTTTTTAAAAATCAGATAAATAAATAACTATCATGTCTCCCATTTGCCAGAACTGAGTGCTACTGAAGGAAGAAAAGGAAGCAGTAAATCGCGTGCTTGCCACTATGTACTCAATGATGTAAAGCATAAATTGTAGAACTTTTATTTATGTGAAAGGCGCCTCGCACACCTCAATATCATGAGGCTCTATCAGGCCACTGAGAAGATAATAAACATTTGGTCCCTGTTGTTTTCATAGGCTCTGGGAAGAGTTTGTAACGACATAAACTTTCTTGGAAAGAGGCAGCCATATCGCATCTCCCAGGTAGCACAGGTGGCCCCACACCAGAGGTGGATGGTCTTAGGGTCCATGGGCTCTAGTGTTGACATTGCACCCATGCCACCCCATACAAGACATCACCACTGAGCAGCACTACCTATCTGTGAAATGAACTTCAGAGGAATGTCATAAGATCAAGTAAGAGAACATGGTCAAAAGCCTTTTGTAAATATTAAAGTATTTTACAAATACCTGCAGTTTCTAGAATATCATGTGAATAGAGGGTTTTGCAACATTAGCACGGTTGATATTTTGGGTCAAATCATTCTGTTTTGGTAGAGAGAGCAGTCCCATGCATTATTAGGTTTTGAACAGCATCCTTGTCCTTTATCCACTAGATGTCAGCAGCATGCTCCCCCATTAGTACCTACCTCCACCCAGTCATGACTACCAAAAATGTCCCCAGTAATTGCCAAATGTCCCCTGGGGGGCAAATCTTCCCAACTGATTGTGTGAGCTTCTGATGTTACTTAAACTCCCCAAACCTTGATCTCCTGATCTGTGGACTGAGGATAATAATCAACATACCTCCCTCATAGGCACCATTTACACTGAGTGGCCAGGTTATTATGACCACCCCATCAGTACTTCATTGACCCTTCCAAAAATACTGAATATTGAAAACTTCCTAAGCAAATGCTCTCAAGGTTTTATTATTATTATTATTTGCATAACTAATTCACTTCATTGGACTGATGGGGTGGTCATAATAATCTGGCCAGTCATAATAATCTGGCCACTCAATGTAATTCTCATTGTCAGGATTAAATGAGACCACGCACATAAGCAGTAACACTGCGTGCTACATACACATGGTACATGGTCAGTAACTGTTTGCTGTCGTTTTAAGAGCATCAGCATAATGCTCCCTTTGAATGGGAAGATATTCCTGCTCAGCCACCACCCATAGACTTTGCACCTAAGAGTCTATCTAGTTAAGAACAGTGATGGGTTTGCGTCAAGGCACTCATGGGTACATGACTTGGAATGGACATTGGTGTGTGGCTTGCCCGAGTGCTCTGACCCCTTCCTTGTCTCTGTCCTTTTGCTGGATAGCATCATCTATTTCAGCTCCCTCCACCCCACCCCAGTACCCTACTAGGCCTTTGTTGCTTTCTCCTCCCCCTGCAGACCTGCTTCTAGGACAGCATCTGATCAGTTCATTCATGTCTGAGCAGGTTTGTCTATAGAGCTTAATATGTTCTCTTCGTGGGAGCACTGGAGTAAGTTAAAGAATTTACTTCAAGCCCTAACCGGTTTGGCTCAGTGGATAGAGCTTCGGCCTGCGGACTCAAGGGTCCCAGGTTCGATTCCGGTCAAGGGCATGTACCTTGGTTGCGGGCACATCCCCAGTGGGGGGTGTGCAAGAGGCAGCTGATCGATGTTTCTCTCTCATCGATGTTTCTAACTCTCTGTCCCTCTCCCTTCCTCTCTGTAAAAAATCAATAAAATATATTTAAAAAAAAAAGAATTTACTTCAAGCATCAATGGGCCAGTGAACTATGTATTTAAGCAGCAAAAGTGCCTTGGAGATTTGTGTGTGTGCTCTACTCATCACGCTGGTCCTGAGAGCACCCTGTGCTGAGTTAAAGAAGCCTGCTGAACAGCGCACATACTATGTGAGCTCAATACTGTGGTGTTAGTTATTGAGGTTGGGGGGAAGGAAGCACTGATGTTTCTCGTGAAATATAGGAGCCCAATAAACTACTCTGATTCTCCCACGTTTGGCCCCATTTGAACAACAGATACAGAGGATGAAGTTCAAAAGGTCTTCTGTTCGAGATAAAACAATTTGAGGTCTGGAGCTTTAGACTGACTGCCAAGGGCACCTGCTAAGTCTTCACCCCCTGACCAGACAGACTTGATGTCCCTCACCCCCAGTCTTTGCCCCAGCTGCCCCGCTAGGGGCATGAAGAGGAGCAGATCCAGCGAAGGGAAGACAGGAGCTCAGATGTATTTCTCTATCATTAGACCCTCCACATAGGAACACAAGCCAGGGGAGCAGACGTTGCCTCCTCAATTCTGTAGCCTGTCCTAGTGGCCTTGACCTCTAACCCTACGTTAAACTCTGCATAGTTGTACATGCTGGCTTCATTCTAACATTTCCCCAAATGCGTCTATGAATGTTTGTCGTGTTAGAAAAGTAATTACGTTAGGGTGGTGAATGCTAAATACCATGGTGAAATAGTCTGAGAAAATTTGTGTGGTGGTTGTTGTTTTTTTGCTGGACTTTTCGGAGCTATTAGTGTACAAACATGCTCTGTAGGTTTTTAAGCAGTTGGTTCACCACACAGACTGCCCCGCACTGATGCGCCTTTTTCCCTGGGCACCCAGCACCCTTTGATAAATGCTGCCTTAAGCTAGTAGAGAAGGGTATTTTTTATGGGGCGCGGCTACAGTGTATTGGCTAGGATCAAGCCTTGGACTAATGAAAGGACAGGGTCCTCTCATTGCCACGTGCAAGTCCCAGCTGGAGGGCAGGGCCCTCCCAGCACAATTATAGCCAACGGCTGTGGTTGTAAGCTTGAACCTATGGTCCAAACACGTAGTCCCACGTGCCTTGTGATAGAGTTTGGGTGCATGTAGTTAAGTGAGGTTGAAACTCACGAGAATGCTGTAAACAACGTGATCACGCCCCTACTTTGCCTCGTGGCATCTGCTATAAAATAAAGACACGGCTTGTGGGCGCCGGCGCTGTCTCCTCATCAGGGAGCAGCGTCCCACCGAGACCCAGCTTTCATTCTCTTGTCTGTCTTTCCTTAATCCTTTCACCCCCCCCTCCCCCCCACTCAGTTTACCTTTGGCCGCAAAAATTTTTTTTGTAATTTTTTAAACTAGCAAACAAAGTAGGTTGAAACTCTACTAATGGAAAGTCATGCAAAATTAGCTAAATTGGCCGAACCGGTTTGGCTCAGTGGATAGAGAGTCGGGCTGCGGACTGAAGGGTCCCGGGTTCAATTCCGGTCAAGGGCATGTACCTTGGTTGCGGGCACACCCCCACTGGGGGGTGTGCAGGAGGCAACTGATCGATGTTTCTCTCTCATCGATGTTTCTAACTCTCTATCCCTCTCCCTTCTTCTCTGTAAAAAATCAATAAAATATATTTTTTAAAAAAAATTAGCTAAATTGCCCTGATGTAGCATGAGAGAAAGACTGAGACCCACAACTTTTGGTGTAGTTCTCTGCTATATCCAAAGGATACTTGTATGAGAACTGTGGAGAAACGTGCTTATAGCTTTAAACTAAGTATATATACAGAAGCCCCTTGGCTTACCATGGGGTTAAACCCATCATAAGTCGAAAATGCTTGCAGTTGGGCAAAACCATCTTGCTGCCACTGCAATGGAGCATCAAACAGCATATTGCTAGACCTGGAAAGATCAAAATTCAAAATGTGATGTATGATTTCCACTGAATGTGCATCACTTTCACACCATCTTGAAGTTGAAAAATCATAAGTCAAACCAACCGTATGTCAGGGACTGACTACATCATGTCTGTATGTACACACACACTACACACGGTTCCCTGATGATGAATGGATGATTTTTATTTTCTACTTTTTGTTTTGCTGATGTCCCACGTGAATTTTAATTTTTCTTCCTGTGACTTGAGGCGCTTTTTGTTAATTTGATGAAGCACCCTGTGATGTAGTTACATGGAATCAGATCAATGGAGTAGTTTATATGACTGTGGGAGGAAGACTTCCCTCCCTCCCTACCCACTTGTGTTAATGTTGGTTACAGCTACTTTGCAAAAAGTTGTACTTTTTTATGCTGTGCTAACAGGAGAGCCCAGCGCCCCCATCTTGGTTCTAAACTGGAGTGAAAGGTAAAGCTAACTGGCTCTGGGACCATGCCCGGGGTCTGCTCAGCAAGGCTCAGGGGCTGGCCAGGAGGGACTTGAACCCTGGTGAACTCTTCAAGAGCCCTGAGGTTACCATCGCCTCCTTGTGACAATTGCCTCAAGTCAGAGACCAGAGCCCTTCATAATTGATTTTTCTCCAGTTACCAAACTTCCTGTTCTTGCACTAAGCTTTCCCCCATGAAACTTGTGTGTCTTTTAGCTGGAAATGGTAGGGACTGGAAGAGGCGATAATGTAGGAAGCGATGACCACACATCCTGGTTGTCCTTACACTTCTATGGCAGGTGACTAGTTACAGTTGCCATAGCACTTCCATTATAAAACCCTGTTTTCAGGTGCTCACAACAGCCTGGGGTGGGGGAGGGTGGGGAGGAAGTGACTCTTTGGGCTGAAATATTTCATATCCCTTCTCACCTCCTGGGTGAAAGTCTTGTTCTAAAGTCTGGCAGAAAGCTCCGCATCTGTGACTGTGTAAAGCCTCTCAAATGACCCATGGAAGAGGGGGTGCGGGGTGAGGTTAGAGATTTCATAGGCGTGGGATCTGAGCTATTGAGGGTCCTCATCTGCATGATGTTTGGAAGTTGGGACTCCTTGATCACATTGTGGACTCCGTCCTGGATTTTGCAGGTCACCCATTTCCCTGATTCCTGGGTGTTGAAGGAAGGTAGAAAATTCTAGAAGTAGGCGAGTGAAGTAATCTGCAGGGAAAACTAGGATTTGACCTCACGCATCTTGGCAGCCTGTGTCAAAGTAGGCACTGGTCTGATGGCTCTGGTCTGGCCTCACCATGGCTCCTACCTGCTCCAGGCTGTGTTCACCCAGCTCTCTCAGCTGAGAATTCTCCTGTCCTCTTCTACCTGAACCCTAAGCCTCCTGTGAAATGTAGCTCATGTGCCACCTTCTGTGTGAAGCCCCCCACCCCTCCTGTCAGCTACGCCCTTCTTACTCTGCATGCTTACAGCATGTTACTACACTGCTGATGTAGCCCTCAGTTCATTCTCCCTCTAGTCTACTTCTTCATGCCTCTGCCTCTGCCCCTCCCTTCCTTTAGCTTGCAAGCTTTCCGCACTAAGGGCTCTTGAACTTCTGAGATCATTGCAATACCTCCTTCAGATGGGGATTCAGTAAGTGTCGTTAGATCATTTCATTATTGCCACTTACTGAATGGCAGACATAGGCCTGGCCCTCTTTAATGTGATCGTGCTCTTTGAGATTTCCACTAAGAAAAACCTAAATGGATGTGATTGTTGCTCTCTGTTAACCTGAGGGAAAAAATTAAATCAAGCTAGCAGACCAATATGGGACCCGACGCTAGCTGTCACAGGTAATGCTTTTGTGGTGGAGGGGTGGGCGTGGGGAAGGTCTGTTCTGGGTCTCTCTGCTTAAACTAAAGTCATGGAAAGCTTTTTAAAATAGCTAAGTGTAACCCAGTCTGTGTGGCTCAGTGGTTGAGCCCTGACCTATGAACCAGGAGGTCACGGTTCAATTCCTGGTCAGGGCACATGCCTGGGTTGTGGGCTAGATCCCCAGTGTGGGGCGTGCAGGAGGCAGCCAATCAATGATTCTCTCTCATCATTGATGTTTCTATCTCTCTCTCCCTCTCCCTTCCTCTCTGAAATCAATAAAAATGTATTTTTTTAAAAAAGGTATTAGTAGAGATTAACCCAGACTATTTTCTATGATGGTTTTCAAATTGTTCTTTCTTTAATGTTTTCTTTAACTATTTGTCTGTTTATTTTATTTTATTCTATTTCATTCATCACCATTTATCCCCCCGCATACCCTCCTCCATGTCCATGAACCCACTCGCCCCGACAATCACCACACTGCTGTCTATTGTTCTCTAAACACATCAACTTGCTATGGAACCTATGGCAAAAGTTAGTCTTTTTACCAACAATATACCTCAGGGGGGCTAAATCTTTTCTTTAACATGGGCCTGCACTGTGCCCTCATTCTTGTAAGATTATTGGAAAGTCATAATAACTCTAAGCACAAAGAGTGTCTCAAAGTGAGGTTTAAAACATTGTCCTTCCCCCATTTTCGGCACCTCTTATTAATGGCTCCTTACAATTGTGTGTAACCATCTCGGCGTCTTCTTGTGTCTTTGTGGTATTGAACTTGAGGTTTGTTCTGTGAGGAGACAGTGACAGGGAGGATTCCGGGAATGATCAGAGCCTGCACTTGCTCCTTCGTTTTGTCTCCTGCCTCGCCCTCCGGAGGAACACCAGCAGCCAGCACACTGTGAGCATTGGGAGTTCCCGTCTCTGTGCGATTGTGGGGTTTGTTACCCTATTACTGAACAAGCTATCTCTTTTGATAGAGTGCCCCTCCGGTCCATTTTCAAATGGATTTGGGTGTTGGAAGATCGTCTCAGCCTCTGTGATTAAATCCAACTCCGGATTTCAAAGCAGGCATTCCACACATTGGGATAATTAACAAAAGCTTATCCCACTTTATCCTAAATCCCCGTTGACCTAGTTTAGGTGCGATGTTTCCGGAGTTGTGATCCAAAGGTGGAGACAGAGTTAGCCTGCAGCACCTTGCCCCTCCCCCATCCTTGCTTTCCACCCCCAAGTTTCCTCCTTCCATGCCTAACTATCCCACCTAGAAGTTAAACTGAGCTGAATGCTCTCTCTCTCTCTTTTTTTTTTTTTTTAGAAATAACACCAGGTGCAAGCTCAGCAGTAGGACTCCAGTATAGTGAGCACTGAGACGGGGAATCAGATAGGTCTGGGCTCACCTTGAAGGCGCTGAATGCTCCTATTCGCACGACCTTGAAAATGTTAGGTGCACACACTCTGTGAAGCATGAGGAAAATGTGTCTTTCTCCAGTGCTGCTAAGCACTATGGTGATGACAGCTGCCTCTCTCCTCCTTTCTTTGCCCTTCTCCACCTCTCTCCCTCTCTCTCCTCTCTCTCTCTCTCTCTCTCTCTCTCTCTCTCTCTCACACACACACACACACATTCACATACATGGTCAAGGGAGGAGAAGGAAAAGAAATAACAAAGGAATCTGGCAAGAACCTCTGAACTGTCAGATAAAACAATACCGTTCAACTCTGCTCTCTATTCTATCCTTAACTCCAGAGAGGAAAAATATAAAAATAACAAGTCCTATTAAATAAGCAATTTCAAAATCGGGTGAAATGGCATTTAAAGGGGCACCCAGAATTGCTCTTTACTCAAAAAAGTTTTACCACTGTGCGGCGAGCACACGCTCTTTTCCTTCCTTCCTCCCCACTTTTTTTTGACCTCTGCCGTTATCTCTAGATTTATCAGCAACACTAGATGGCTTTTCACATCAGTAAGCACCATCCAAAATATAACAATCAGAGAGAATCAGAGAAAATAAATCAATGTCCTCACACAGCCAGCCAGTTTTGGCAAGCGCTATTTATTCATAAAAGCTACAGTTCACCGGGGACTCTCTTGTCTCGCAGCCACAATGCCCTTGATTCAGATGCCAGCGTGGTGAGCGCCAGGTGGCAGCCAAGATGGGAAGACATGCATTGTTCCATCCGGGTGCTTTGTTCCCCTAATGCCTCTGGTCTCCCTCTTTTTAAATCTCAGAGGCGCACTTCGTTCTAGCAATTCTATAGGATTGTTATCCTAATGAATTGAAGGTAGAAATTAAAGTTGAGCTGACCTTTGGGGGGGGGGGCAGAGGGAGGGGGTTATAAGAAGGAGGGCTCTGGTTCTGCCCACAGAGTTTCTGGTGCCTTTCTCTGGTCTTGCTCATCACCGCTCCTCAGAGGTCATAATCACGCCCGGGCAGAAGCCATCTGAGTAGGAAGACTTGCATCTTTCAGCTCTGAGTTCTGTCCAGGGTTAATTGCATCTTTTCCCCAAAGGGACCCTGTTTCCTAGCAGACACAACAGAGACTGCGTCTCAGATCCCCTCCTATTTCCCAGCTTGCATTTGCATTCATAAGGGTCTCTCTTCCTCTCTTTCTGAAAGCCTGTTTATGTCTGGGGTCCAAGGGGTTCCTCTCAATGCTTTGTCTCTCAGTTAGGAACTTGAGAAAGGCGAACAGGAGAGAGAGAGATCAGAGACTCGAGCTGTGGGTAGGAGAAGAGGACACAGCAAAAGCATTCTTTACCAGTAAATAATGGCTCCGAGGCCTGAAAACACAGAGTAAATAAATCCGCTGACAATAATTAATTAACAATAATAGTTTGCACTGGGAGCTCGGCTTTCATCAGGCAACCTCAAAGCACTTCACACACCACACTTAATTAAGGCTCCCGGCCCCCTGTGGAAAGTTCACAGGTATTAATGGCACCTTTTTTCCAGCACGAAAACAAAGGCACCATGGCTCAGTGGCTCATCCAGCGGCCAGTTACTCTGAATTCACTGCCCAGTGGGGGAGGAAAGGAGCCTTTTCAGGTGACCAGGCTCCAAGTCTGTGTCAGGCCATGACCTAGCTGGTGACCTAGTGAGTATGTAGTGCTGGTGGTTAGTTTCGAGGTTCCACCAAGCTGCTGGGAGTGTCATGTCATTCACTCATCTTAGTTCTCACCTAGACTGACTAGCTGGCTTGCAGCCTCTTATCTGGTCAGAACATGGCCCATCTCAGCTTCCCGTGCCCAAAGCCAGCTGGGAGGTGAGCTCTCCTGCCCAGACGGTATTTAATTTGTGTCTGCGTGATGAGGGGAGTCACCTTGCCCTTTACCTCTGTGTTCTCCTGGCCGCCTGTTTGCCAGGCTTCCTTGCGCTGACGCCTTGTCATGGGGGTTGATGGAGAGGGACCAGGGAGGAGCAGAGGAGAGACACTCCCGTCTGTCTGGTGGCTCTGCTCATCCTCCTGTCGGCCTCGGCTGGCAGCTGCTGCCGAGTCCCTCCTGCCCCCCCTCCCCCAGATGGAAGGAGGAAAGATTAGCTGGCTCCCCTGCATCTCGTGCCAGGCTTGTGTGGTGGATTAGGTTGGCAGAGAGACCCAAATAGCTTCATCTTTGGGAGGGAGACGCTCTTTCTCAAGGTCACGGTGCAGCGTGCATATGTTTCTGAGTTGCTCTGTGAAGCCGCCTTCTGGGTTCGCTCAGTTCCTCGGTTCTGGACCACGAGTGATTCCTACACTTTCCTGGTATGACGTTGCTTTTTATGTCAAACATTTCTCAACACACACTCCTTGCCAATTCCCCCAGTCAGGATTTACATCATCATTAAATACTTATTTTATGGGGAAATGCATAATGACAAACTGTTACTAAAAATTCAGTAATGATCTTGTATATATTTTATACATAATGGTATAAAGTAACTTGAAAATAAATGTAGTGTAGATTATTGCAAAGCACTGATTATTTTTAATTTTAAATTACAGTTGACATACATCTTTGTATTAGTTTCAGGTGTACACCCCAGTGACCAGGCATTACATAACAAGTGGTCACTCAATAAACCCCGCCCCCACGCCTAGTTATTTGAATATTATTGACTAATATTTTTAGGTGAGAGACAACAGTTAATGTGCACTCAAATTTAAAACTGCTTGGAATAACTCCATATCCTTCCAGGGCCCTTGGCACGTAGGTTGGAAAATTTAGGTTTATCAGGTGTGGAGAGCAGCTACAGGGTTTGGAGAGGTTCAAGCCTGGGACTGAGAGGGCACGATCCTCCCGTGGCAAAGTCACGTGTAAGTCCCAGCACAATTACTATAGCCAAAGGCTATGGTTGTACTCTTGCCCTTATGGTCCGAACCTGTGGTCCCACGTGACTAAGTGATATAGATGGCGGGAGGTGCAGCAAGTAAACAAAGCTTGATCAGGTGCCTGTAATTGAGTAGATTTGAAACCCAGGAGAACATTGTAAACATCTTGACCACGCCTTACTTTGCCTCGTGGCATCAGCTATAAAATAAAGACTCGGCTTGCAGGCCATGGCGTTGTTTCTCCATCAGAGAGGGCAGTATCCTACCCAGCCCCAGCTTTCTTCTCTTGTCTGTCTTTTCTAAATCCTTTACTGCCCCCTCTCAGGCTCACCGAACCTGGCTGTGCTGGCTCGGCGCAATCATGTAAGCTTGTAAGGCATATAAAAGTTGGGGGGACTAAGTGTGAGAATTCACCAAATTAGACCTAACACATCCCTGGGTACTTAGACCATTTGGTGGAATTTCTAATGGGTGGGATACACAGGCCTTTTTTTAAGAATCCACACAGGCTCGTTTGGGAAAAGGTCTTGGACCTCAAGTAATACCTCTGTTGTAGGGTGTGTGTTTTTTCCTCTCCTTACTCTTCAATGCCTCTTCCGTGTCCTTTGTTTTCTGGGGATATCAAAGTATTTTCCTCACAGCAAGGGATGTAAAAATAATGCAAAACGGGACCATGGTGGATCTACAGTGTATTGGAGGAAGCTTTAAGTATTTTCTTTATTTGAATTTGAATTTTTCTTCCCATGCACTATTAAGGTCTAAGAGGCCACAGAAAGGGCTCTAGGAGGATCCAGAGAAATTGTTGCAGAGGACAAGCATAGCTTGGCGATGCCGGTCATGGTGAGTGAGCATTTACTGGGCTCTTGCTGTGTCAATATATTTACAGAGATTAAATAATAAAGTTTATAGGAGATGTGGATATCACTCCTGTTGTCTGTTTTCTGCACAGCAATCATGAAGAGTCGTTATTTGTATTCCTGTGGTTGAGAAAATACGAACTCAAGGCCACAACGCTGGTGAATGGCAGAGCTGAAGTCAAGTGCAGGTTCAACTCAAGGTGAGAAGCTTGGGCTATGGCTCAGCATGTCTGTTAGGCAGCTCACTTGTTTCTGCGATAATTTGCCACGCAGCTGTGTGGGCTACTAGTATCTGGTGCTTCTCACTGTAGATGGCTGGCTGCCCAAGAAAAGGAGTGATGCCTAGTGGAGAGTTTCCACAGAGGTGGTTCTGTGTGGTGGAATCAGAGATGCTAGTTTGAACGAAAAATTTGTGAATCCCGAGCCAAGAGTTTTTAGTCCCCAGATATACCAACTTTTCACAAGATGCTTAACTTCTCCAAACCTCCATTTTCCTTTCTCTAAGTTGATGACTCCTTCAATCATCAGATAGTTTGTTTTTTTTTGAGTCTTGCCCTTGAACTAGCCACAGTGTTGGGTACTTGTTTCTACCCTTTATGAACTCCAGCCAGTGGTGGATGAATATAAAAAGGTAATGATTATTCAGTGTAACAAGTGGAATAATAGAGACCTGGAAACCCTACAGTGAATGCCTGGTGGACTCAAGTGAGGCTTCACACAAAAAAGTGACATTTGAATCAGGTCTTAAAGACCTACAAATTGACCGGACAGGGAATTCAATGCAATTCAATTGGGATGTGTCTTTGTGTGTTTTGATTATGTACCAGTTATTGGACTGGGCTTTGGATGTACCACGGTGAAGAAGACATATCACCCTTTCCTGAGATGCTTAGTCTGATTAGGGAGGAAGGTTGGTAAACATGGGACATTAGCAACTACAATGAGCACACACAGGAGCACTTGCAACACAGTCTGTGGCATCGGGAGAACTGTCAGCAGAAACAGCTGGTTGTGTTCAGGCGATGCATTGGTTATGACAGGGCACTGCCTCAGTGCAGTGTCCATGGGTGAAAATGTAGACAGCAAGCCTGGACTTCGGTGAGATGCTGGACAAATGTCAAGTATGTGTTCCTCGCCTGCATCTCTCCTCCTTCCCCTTCCACCCCTCATACTCTCAGGCGCTATTTTCAGCTGCCAATCCCTTCTTGAAACTGAGGCTACCTGTATTGCTTATTCCCTCCCCCTTCCCTACCCCATGCTGTTGCTCTTCTTCTTTTCTTCGTTCATGCTGTTCCTTCTGCCAACAAAGCCTTACAACCTCATCCTGTGCCTTATTAGCTCCTCTGTATCGTTGGGACTAGTGTTGAATAGCTCTTCATCCAGGAAGCCTTCCTTTATTCTCAGCAATGGAAACCGCTCCCTGGACCCCTCCCCCCACACGCCCAAGGCTGGGTAAATGCTCCTCCTGTAGTCTTCTCCAGCACCCTGTGCACCTCTGTCTCATCATATGTCCACATCTACCATCCATTATATTTTTATAAAGTGTTCATTTAATGTCCATTATCTGTGCTCTATTTATGAGCGGGAGCCCTGTCTCAGGCTCTGAGAATTCCCACCTCCCAGCTCAATGCCTGACACTTAATAGATCCTCGATAAATCGTTGTTGAACATGAATGAACAAATAAGATGCAGACACCCAGGTGTTGTTTTTCTTCTCTGGAAGTCAGAGCACTCAACCTCTGAATAACAGCCTTCGACCGCTCACCTCGGAAGCCAAGCGGTTGGCGGGGAGCTGTGACCAGACCAGCTGACAGCACTAATTAAAACATCGAGCCACGTGCATGCAAATCCAGAAGCAGCCTGTCAGGGAAGATAACTTCTGATCCCATCTCATCCCCAGAGCTTTCCCTGAGCCCAGCTGTTTAGAAGTGATCTGCAGTGTGGCCACTTGATACAATGATTTCTGTTTGGGAAGTGTGGGTGGGCATGTGTGTGTGTGAGAAACCCGGACAGCCGGGGCAGGACCTGATGGGCAGTCAAGTGGCAGAGGCTTCAGGGATGAAAAACACGATGGAAAACTTCCAGGGACCTCATCAAGTCTGGGGTTAAAGGGCACGACCAAGGGAAGAGATACCTGATTGCCATGCTTCCCTTAGACTACCGGGCTTTAATGTTCAATGCAGCCTTGAGCCACAAACACAAAGTCATAGGCACGACCCTTGGACAAATTATGTCAGCAGCTCTTGGCCTCTGAGCTGGGGCTTAACTCCTTCCAGGCACCAGATTCAATACAGAGCAAGAGAGAGGCTTACTTGACTCAGTGAGTTATCTTCTAAGAATCTGAAATGCTGTTCAGAGGAAATGTGACTGAGGTGGAGAAGGGAATCTGGGCTCTGGCCCCAGCTCTGTTGCAAACGGGCTGTGTGACCCTGTGCAAATCACTTGGCCTCTCTGAGCCTTTATTTCCTCATCCTTAAAATGAGGGGTTTGAGATGAACAGATCTCTAGGAGCTCTTCTTAGACTATGACTATAAAATGCTCCTCTCTCGATGCTGTTGGTGAGGATCAGCTAAGACCAAGTTCATCTGGAGCTGGTGAACCCGACCCCGGCATATCCAGAGCAGGGCCGCCTCCCAGTTTGGACCACTCTCTTCTCTTCTGACTCGGCCTGGTTTTGCCAAGTGCACTGGTTCCGGCATGTTGTTTATATGGAGGAGACCCCGTTACCTTCCTTCTCTTGGCCTTTAGGATCCCCCTTCTCTTAATCTGGCTTTTGGCAATGCTGCTGGGCAGCTGTGAGCATCCAGTCAGGTGATTGCCTAGTCCTGTCACGAAATACGTGCAGAGAAGAAGAAAGAGAAAATGGAAATTCTGTGCACTTGTGCCAGGGCGCCCTCGTGGAACTCACACGGCTCTCTGCAGCTGCACGCAGACGGGGCCAGCCTCTCCATCCGAGGGCCTCCTGCAATAATATTCCATCACCGTGTCAGACCTGGAGGAGTTCACCTGTCCAGCCGGCTCTGGGCGGCCGCCTTCAGCTGGCTGAGCCAGGGGGACGCTACTCTGCTCTGTGTGCTGCTGGCCCAGGTGGCTCTCCATCCTTATTAGCTGCAGAGCGGGTGGCTAGAGTTTTCAGGGAGCTGTAAAGAATTGCAACGTCTCCTGTGCACGGAGGGATGGCACCGAATCAGTAACTCCCTAAGCAGGGCCTTCATTTTACTCGCATTTCCTTTCAGACTCAATTGCTACCAGTTCAGCCGTCATCATCTGCATTCAACGGAGTCAGCAGGGGAGGAGCAAACAACAGGAATCACAGATTTTATTTAATAGCCTCCATTCATTTAACAGGTATTTATTAAATGCCTACTATGTGCCAGCCATTCCCACTAGATTCCAGGAACACAGACATGAGTAAACCATACACTGGCACGTAAGAGAGCATCAGAGAAAGAATATGTCATCAGAGACACTGGCTCAGGGGTGCCGTTGGAGCAGGTGGAGAGAATGGCCAACCCTTCTGGGGAAATGGGGCAAGTTCCATAGCAGAGGAATTTTAAAAAATCGACAGTCAGGAAGGTTGCAGGAGGGAAGTGAGGACCGCCCCAGCAAAGCGTGCAGGGATGAAAAAGGACAGCGCTGCCTGGCGGAGTGGTTCAGTGGTTGACTGTGGACCTATGAACCAGGAGATCATGGTTCGATTCCGGGTCAGGGCACATGCCCGGGTTGCAGGCTTGATCCCCAGTGTGGGATGTGCGGAAGGCAGCCAATCAATGATGCTCTCTCATCATTGATGTTCTCTCTCTTTCTCTCCCTCAATAAAAAAAAGTAGCCCTAACCGGTTTGGCTCAGTGGATAGAGAGTCGGCCTGTGGACTGAAGGGTCCCAGGTTCTATTCTGGTCAAGGGCATGTACCTTGGTTGCAGGCACATCCCCAGTAGGGAGTGTGCAGGAGGCAGCTGATCAATGTTTCTCTCTCGATGATGTTTCTAACTCTCTATCCCTCTCCCTTCCTCTCTGTAAAAAATCAATAATATATATATATATATTTAAAAAAATCAAAGATTCCTGCTGCCCAGGCTCGTGCACCTGGAGGAGAAACCCAAGACGGATGGACTTGCTCCACAGCTGCAGGGAGGGCCTGTCTCCCTCTCTAGGGGAGGGTCTGGTCTTGGGAAGTCTTCCCGCTTCCCTGGGAGGAAGGGACAGGGGTCCAGCATCAGGACCGGGCACAGCACACAGCCCTGCCGAGAGGAGATAACTCCAGAAACAGCCACAGGGCGAAGTAAGTCAGCACAAATATAATGAAGCCTCTTTTCTGAGGCCAAGGGGCAGCCCTGCTCTGCTCACCTCTCGGACGAGAGCTCGCTGATAAGTGTGTATTAGCGCGCAGAATCACAGGCAGCAATTACCAGGCAGGGATTTAGTCTGCGAGGTGAGATGAGAGAGATTGGAGCTGGTGTGCTCAGCCCCCTCTCCCGGGGATGATGTCTGTGGACAGAGGCTGTCTGCCCTGTGACCTGGAGGAAGGAATGACATTTGGAATTCTAGAGGCCCTGTGGCCCTACAGTAGAGAAACCTCAACTCCCCCTTGTACTAAAACGGAGAGACTCGACATGCTTTTACCAAACTGCCAAGGTAGAATGTTAGGGAAATTCCATCGAATCACTCTGTTGTCTCATTAAAATAGAGCCATTCCGAGGGCCCCAGCTCCAAACTCCAACTCACCCCACTAAGACAGCCCATGTTGGATACTGAGGGTCATTTTTAGTTGAACTTTTGGTTTCATTTCTCAGCTTTGGCTCTTACTGCCTGAACCCTGCAGTGTTTTGTTTCATGCCACTGCTGTTTTTCTGGGGTTGGGAAGTCGTTTCTGTTCCTAAGTGAGGACTTGTAGTCAGTGAGTAGCGGCAGCATCTCCTGGTGGATGAGACACATAGATCCACACCCCATCTCCCCGCCTTGCTCTCCAGGAGGCCGAGGACTGATTCCACGTGGAGGACTTTGGGGCCACGTAGCAGAGTTTCTGAATCGGCACTCTCAGACCCCTCAGCCTGGGCATCAGGGAGGCACCCTGGGTGCAGGCGCCACTGAGCCTGGGGACAGGAGGCACTGGGTTCTGGACATCTCTGCTGCTACAGCACAGCCAAAGCGCCCCAGAAGCCTCTAGCGCCCCTGCCTGGGCAGTGCTTGGTCTCTCAGAGAGGCCCAGGTATTCCCTTGAGCCTAAAGACAGCACCCAGCCATAGTCCCCCAGCAGCACATCCATGCTGACCTCAGGCCCCATGGACATAAGCAAGGCATCCGGCCAGCTCACTGCCCTCTCCTCCTTCCTGTTCCAGCTATAATTGGGAAAATACCTTCCTGTCTTAAAAATGCATGGGCACAGAAGATGAATGAGACTGCGAGTTAAATCCACTATTACTATTCTACTCGAGCCTGATGTTTATTTTCCACGGAAACTAAATAATGGATCTAAAATGTTTGCTATTACTTTAAGGAGCTGCTAATGCGTCATAGACATCTTTGAAAACATTCTCTTTAGATTCACGATTCTTCTTCAAATGTAGCCATTTTCTCCCCCTTCTCCTCCTCCCTCATTTGTTTGCAAACTCTTCGCAAGGGAAACAAGCCTGGCTTATCCAGGGGACCCAGCAATGGTTTTCCCTTATGCGGAGCTGGAGTCACCGGGTGTGAGCTCAGGCCTTGCCAATGTGTAGGGGCATGGACCACAGCCACCGGTCCCACTCCTAATCCCAGGGACAGGTGCTCTGCTGGCACCCATCTCCTTCCTTAATATCCTCCCCTGACACATGAGCATGGCGAAAAGGAGAGACTGAGTCAAGGTCACATAGGAATTTGATGACAGAGTTAAAATTCTCATCGTTTCTCATTGTTTCATTCTTATGCCTCTTGATTCCTAATGCTGTGGGTTTAACTATTAGTCCATGAAACAGAGGACCGATAGACATAAAGGAAAAAATATTGAATTCATTAAAGGTCCATTACATAATTGTTTAAACACATAATGTTGGTGTTGGTAGAGAACTTTTGATTGTTTATTCCAACCCCATCTTATGACTGGTGAAGAAACTAAGATTAGGAAAGGGTTCAAATGCCTGCTCAGCTCAAGGTCATCTGAGTAGGCAATAGGACAAAGGCTGGGACTCAGACATCTCTGCTTAGGGCTCTTGCCTCGCCTCTGCAGGAAACAGAAATTCAATAGGTGTACTTGGTTGTTCGGATTAGGCAATTGCTGTTAAAAGAACCTTCCCTTGAAGTCTACTGCTCAGGTCCTAATGACTACAGCACATTTAGAAGATGTAGTCCCTGTCTCCGGGGGCTCAGAAAGTGAGGGCTTACCAGCCTCACCCTTGCTTCTCCATTCTCTAAAGGAGAGATTTTTAGCCTGGAGCTTTCATTGTATTTGCCAGAGGACATTTTACAAAAATCCACCCCCAACTACTAAGACTTTCTGCAGGAACATGTGAGGTGTATGCACTTTGCACAACCTCCCCCAGGGAAGTGGAGAAAGCTCATTGTTAAGAATCACAGTTCTTGAGCATCCTGCTGGTTGATGAGGGTAGTCATAGAGAGGAGTAAGGTTGGACCCGAGGGAGGGAGGTGGACAGAGTGAGTTTCTGTCTGTAGGCTAGAGCCATGGTCGGCAAACTGCGGCTCGAGAGCCACATGCGGCTCTTTGGCCCCTTGAATGTGGCTCTTCCTAAGCCTTAGGAGTACCCTAATTAAGTTAATAACAATGTACCTACCTATATAGTTTAAGTTAAAAAATTTGGCTCTCAAAAGAAATTTCAAACGTTGTACTGTTGATATTTGGCTCTGTTGACTAATGAATTTGCCGACCACTGGAGAGAAATCTTTCAAATAGGAGGACTTGATTACCCTCTTTCCTAATCTAACCTGGGAGCTGGCCTGGTGATGTCTGTGTAGGGATGGGGGAACCACCAAGTCTACATGATAGTCACCTATTCCAGCCAGAGCCATCTCTTGGCCCCCAGAACTTCCCGGAAAAATACCAGGTGAAGATTAACCACAGGGTGCTTCGGTCTCTCCCAAACTATGAGGCAGAATGTTGTTATTGATGCCAAAAGGTGAAGTCTAAAGCATCCCCCTTTATTCTCCATTTTTTGTTATGGCCCTAACATTGGAAGATAGATCTGAGTTGGGATGGAGCCCTTGACCCTCAGGGATGGCCAGCATGGGTCAAAGACTATTTTCAGGTTCTAACGGTTAGAATCTAACCTCTGGGATGAAAGACTTTCCCAGAAAAAGGTGGAACTCCACCTGATATGCTCCTGGGCTGGTCCATGGGTCTGTGGTGCCTAGACTCCAGTTCAACTTCTGAATAACTAGGAAGGGGCCTGTTTCTCTTCTGAAAGCCAAATTTAAATACCTTGTGCAGGCTCTGGCTGCAGGGACACAGGTGACAGGACACCAAAGGGGACTGAACAGACACATGGCTCAGGGTCTACTGTGGCCAGCGTGCATGCTCGGCACATCCAGTCCAACCTCGGCCCCATGCTGTCCCTGCCCCCATCCTGTCCATTCCTGGATTAGGGTGCAGCAAGGGGGAGAGGGGAGAGAGAGGTAGAGGGGCATCGCAGCACAAGGATGCTCTGGAAGCATAATAGAGATTAGCTCCAGCCAGGAATCAGCAGTACCCCTTGGTCTCAGTGAGGGAGGGCCTCTCGCTCGCCCAGCCATAGGAAGCAGCCGGGTTCCTGAGCGGTCTCGGGTTCGGGGAGGTGTATTTGGAGGAGCCTGGACTGTCTGAGCGGGGGCTTACCCTGGAGGAAAGAACTCACAGAGCAACCGCAGCTTCATTTTCAGGGCCAGGCTTTTTCCTCTGGAATAAAAATCAGTGGGCTGTGGACCAAGTGACTACGAGAAGCAAATTGATGGGCTTACTTTTAATTAAATGTAAAATTCTTTGCATGGGGCATGCACTTCCCAGTTTGCCTCTGTCCCTGGTTTCCTTTTATGCTGCACCCAGCTGAGTTTAACTTGTAGATCATTGCCCTTTTTCTGTGAGCCCTGTTGCCGTTGGAGTTTTCTGACTCCCTTGCTATTATTTGAGAGTCCAGACAAGTCCTACAGGGAAAGGCACTGTTATTATTCCCTCTTTTGTAGGTGAGGAAGCTGAGGCTACAAGAGAAAGGCTGCTCTGGCTGAAGTTTCAGAGCCAGGGTCAAAGGCAGCTCTCCGACTCCTGACTCACGGACTGAAAAGCAAATACTGTCTCAGCCTACATGTAATACAGCAGGGGTCCTCAAACTTTTTAAACAGGGGGCCAGTTCACTGTCCCTCAGACCGTTGGAGGGCCGGACTATAGTTTAAAAAAAAAACTATGAACAAATTCCTATGCACACTGCACATATCTTATTTTGAAGTAAAAAAACAAAACGGGAACAAATACAATATTTGTATTTGCATGTGGCCCGCAGGCCGTAGTTTGAGGACCCCTGTAATACAGTCTGGGACGCTATTCCCCACCCCAATATCCCCCCATCTCCCTGCCCTGACTTTCTTGGACACATAGGCACACACACGCCTGCACAAATACACATGGACACACACACGTGCACACACTCATGCATACACAGGCTATGTTGGTATCATTGCACCTGGTGACACCCAAGAACATTTCTCTTCCACCTCCTTTGGCCAAAAGATGACTTGGACATTAAGGGGGGAAATTTGCACCCCACAATGATTAGTGATGCTGAGCATCTTTTCAAAAATGGCCGTTGACCATTTTTATGTTGTCTTTGGAGAAATGTCTATTCAATGCCTTCGCCCATGTTTGAACTGAGTTATTTAACTTTTTGCTATTGAGTTGTAGGAACACCTTCACATTTAAGAAACAGGAGAATGCTGATTGTCAGGCGTGGGGTGCACCTGCTGTGCCACATTGTGCCTATAGTTACAAATACTGATTTTACGCTTAAAAAATTGTTAAGAGCCAAGAAAAAAATTTGTTAAGAGCAAGATCTCAAGTAAAACTGGGGAAGATGGACACAATGAAAGGATTTAACAAAGAACCAACACTGCCTCTGTTTTTCAGGATTTCAGATAAGGCAGCAGAAACCTAGGATTGCTTGAATTGGAATCTGAACCATTTTCCCCTTCTTAATCCTGTTACCAAAGATTGGACCAGCCCTTGTGTCAACAATTTGTCCTGAAAGAAATCAGAGTTGCATGCACAGGATGTTAAACAATCGCTTGATTTGCATTTAATTCCCGGTGATGGCCAGGCCAGGAGGCACACATTCCCGGATGTTGTTTATGCTTTAAAATCCCCCTCAGTTCCAAATGCACATGCGTCTGTTCCTGGGAGCCCACCTTGCTGGGTCTGTGGCAACCACTGGGAGTCACCTGGCAGCAGGCGCCGGCAGTGCTGGCGGAGGGAAATGGCTGGGTTTGCCTTCTACTGAGCAGAAAGCCCTCGGGCCCAGATTACTTTCTGCACAAGTATGAACAGTGATCTGTCATCCTGACCCCTCAGGCTAACGTGGCTCAAAGGCCCAACCTTCCTTATCGCCCCTACACTGTGTTTCTGTGATGAAAAAAGAAAGCGTGTTCCCTCCCCTTGGAGAATCACGTCTTCCCCCTGTGGAAGGCCAGGGGTCAGTTTTGGGGTGAACCATGCGGAGGTTTAGTGGCCACGGATGAGATCTGGCCAGTGCCGGGAAAGGTGTCACAGGCAACGGGTAAGACCCGTAAGAGGATGTTGCCTTCTCTTGCTGCCCCTGTGGATGAATTCATTTGAATCTACTCAATTACACGCACCTGATCAAGCTTTGTTTACTTGCTGCACCTCCTGCAGCCTATATCACTCAGACACGTGGCACTACAGGTTCAGACCATAAGGTCAAGCTTATAATGTATAGCGTTTGGCCATAATTGTGCTGGGCGGACTTTGCCCTCCAAGCTAGGACTTGCACGTGGCTTTGCCATGAGAGGACCATGCCCTCTCATTAGTCCCAGGCTTGAGCCTGTCCAAATGCTGTAGCCACTCTCTACAATGACTTGGCTGATAAATACCTCTTCATTTCAGGCACTGGACTAAATGTCACTTCCTCTAGGAAGCCTTCCCTGACCACCATTCCCTCCTCGGTTTTGGCTAGATGCTTCCTTCACATGCCCTTAGAGTTCCTGTACTGTATCTCAGCAGTTGTCACACCTCTTTACAATTACTGATTCATTGTAATTCTCCCCAACAGACTTTAAGGCTGGAAGGGCCAAGAAAGCGAGGGGACTATGACTATTGATTCTGGCGCCTCCAATACCTAGCAAAGTGCTTTCCATCAATAAATTGTAAATGATTTTTTTTTATTCTTATGAGGCACTTTCTTTCCCCTGCTCTGAAGAGAGTGCCAAACAATTTCTAACAAGATCAAAGTTTAGCATTATGAACATTCTCTTGTCTAAAAATGTTAGTCTTGTCTCCTCAAGAGACCATGAGCCCTTGGAGAATAGAAGCTGTGTGCTCTACTTTGCCTTTCTCCCTCCCTCTGTAGGCTATTTCCTTCTATGAAGTTCAGCCTCGTGCTGGATCTACAGTAGGTGCTCAATAAACAGTGTTATCTGACTGCCGTGGTTAACTCTCAGGTAGAAGGTATTATCTCTGCTTTAAGAGAGAAAACAAATTGCTTCAAACTTGCCTGAGTGTTTGGAATCAGACAAGAGTCCCTTTTAGAGGGGAAAATGGGACATGAGTAGGCCTTGCCCTCTTTCCTGCATGAAGCCTGCATTTCATTCAGCTGGAGACGCGTCTGCAGCCCATAACCCTTGGGACTGGAGAGGGATTATCTGGCCACTGGAGGGCTCTTACATTTTCCCGTGTAATGCAATTGAAACCTGCCCGGAATGACTAAATAATTAATGCCGCATTGTACAGTGTGCTCCGTACTTCCTATCACAATTTTTTAAATGCAGAATTTCAAAAAGGCCAGACTTAATTTACTGTGTGTTTTGCTTCTTCAACAAAAACATGAGACGA
Organism: Myotis lucifugus; assembly: GCF_000147115.1. NCBI lineage: Eukaryota > Metazoa > Chordata > Mammalia > Chiroptera > Vespertilionidae > Myotis > Myotis lucifugus. The sequence goes on along the minus strand of NW_005871563.1, from coordinate 122,235 downwards.
ATAATTTCCCCACATCATGGCTTTACATTTCCCCACAAATAGGGCATGTGTTAACGTGGATTATTATGTATGCGATGCTAACATGATTAGGCTCAAACACCCAAAAAGCAAATAATTTTTTGAAAAGGAATTACTCATGAAAAAATGTGAACGAGAATCAAGGAAGAAAAAAATATCAAGAAAAACCTATAAGAGCAAGAAGTTGGAGTAAGCTTGGCATGTTGGAGCCAGAGGAGGAGCACTATTTGTTCAACAATATTTATCATGGGCCTACTGTGTGTCAAGCACTATGCTAGCTGGGTACTGGGCATGCAAACAACAATTGATAATAGTAACAGCCTAGACCAGCCGTGGGCAAACTACGGCCCGCGGGCCGGATCCGGCCCCTTTGAAATGAATAAAACTAAAAAAAAAAAAGACCGTACCCTTTTATGTAATGATGTTTACTTTGAATTTATATTAGTTCACACAAACACTCCATGCTTTTGTTCTGGCCCTCCGGTCCAGTTTAAGAACCCATTGTGGCCCTCGAGTCAAAAAGTTTGCCCACCCCTGGCCTAGACCACTAAGGGCCAGGTCTTGGTCTTGTCGATCACGAATCCTGGAAGCTTGGATCAGACCCTGACCTGCAGTAGATCTGGGTATATGAGTAATGTTTAGAATACCGCATCTATACCTTACATTATTTTAAAAGCTTTGCACGTGTTCTCATTTTTTTTATTTTTTAAAAAATATATGTTTATTGCCCTAATGGTTAGGGCCAACCGGTTTGGCTCAGTGGATAGTGCGTCGGCCTATGGACAAGGGTCCCAGGTTTGATTCTGGTCAAGGGCATGTACCTTGGTTGCGGGCACATCCCCAGTAGGGAGTGTGCAGGAGGCAGCTGATTGATGTTTCTCATCGATGTTTCTAACTATCTATCCCTCTCCCTCTCTGTAAAAAATCAATATATTTTATTGATTTCAGAGAGGAAGGTAGTGGGAGAGAGAGATGGAAACATCAGTGATGAGAATCATTGATTGGCTGCCTCCTGCATGACCCCTACTGGGGATAGAGCCCGCAACCTGGGCATGTGCCCTTGACCAGAATTGAACCCGGGACCCTTCAGTCTGCTGACCAACGCTCTGTCCACTAAGCCAAACCGGCTAGGGACACGTTTTAATCCAGACACTAATGTTGTAAGGTCAGAAGTAGTACCATCCTTATTTACCGATGATGAAACGGGGGTTCAGTGAGATTAATTAAGTTGTCCTAGGTGACTGGAGATAAAATTAAAACCTAAATCTATCTGACATCAAGTCTGATATAAAAACAAATGTACTTTGACCATTAAGCTATACTCTATAAAGATGATATTCCCACAGTCTGGGCTTTTACACCTAGCACCAGAAATAAACATGCAAGCAAGTAGCCAAAATAAAAGCACGCTGGGAGAAAGATACTCCAGCTGCATCGCTGCCCGCCTGGAGAATTCCAGAGGAGCTTCACGTAGGAGTGAAAATTCGATCTGGCCCATGCAGGTGGGGTGAGGTGGCTACAGCTGATCACCGGGAGTCACGTGCGTGGGTGAGAGAGAGGCCTTTGCTGTCGTGGGTCATTTGAAGTTATTTATTATTAGACAACGGCCTATCTTACTCTGACTGCTGCACCACGATAAGGAGGCTTCTTTCAAACTGTAATGAAGTGGACTTATATATACTTTCAACTTTTTTGAAGTGAAGTCTACCTATTGAAAAGAGCACATGGAGGACAGTGTACAGTTCAGTGAATTTTCATAAACTGAACATAGAACAAGAAACAGAATTTTACCGGCGTCCCGGTAATCATTCGAATGCCCCTATCTTAGGTGCTTGGGGCTGCTGAAACAATTGGCTAGAGTCTGGGTGGCTTAAAACAACAGAAATGCATTCCTTCCCTCTTCTGAAGGCCAGAAGTCTGAAGTCAGGATGTAGGCATGCTCAGCCCCGCCTTCCCCTGGAGGCTCTGTCACCAATAGTCAGCATAGCTTGCTGTGTAGCTGTCTCCAATCTCTGTCTCCATCTTCACGGGGCATTCTCTTCTGTGGGTCTCACGTCTCCCTCTCCTTTCTCTTACAAGGACATCAGCCACCCTGATCCTCAGCTAAATTCTATCTCCAGAAACCCTATTTAAAGATTAGCTCCTCACTCGTATGTGGAATCTAATGAACAAAATAAACTGTTGAACAAAATAGATCCAGAGACATAAAAGCATGGAACAGACTGTTGAATATCAGAGGGAAGGCAAGAAGGGGAGGTAGGGGGAGGGGAGGGGGGTGGGAAGAGATCAAATAACTTGTATGCATAGATGCATGACCCATGGACGCAGACAATAGGGTGGTGGAGGCCTGCAGCGAGGGGCGGGGACAAGCTATAAAGGGTCAATGGGAGGAAAAGGGGACATATGTAATATTTTCAACAACAAAGATTTTTTAAAAAGATAAGCTCACATTCACAAGCCTCAGGGTCAAGGACTTGCACATGCTTTTTTGGGAGGCACCATTGAACCTGCCACAGTCCCACCTTCTCCAAAGGCAACGCTGCCCTGGCTTTTCACAACTTCACCTGCCTTTCTACTTCACATAAAAGGAATCATAGAGTCTTTACTGACTGTGTTTGACTTTTTCTCAAAATTTCATTTGTGAGATTCATTCGTATTGTTGCACAAAGCTCTGGAGAATTTATTAGCATTGCTGTATAGTATTTCCTTGCGTAAATATAATTTATTCATTATACCATGATGGGTAGTTAGGTAGTTTTCACATTAGTGCTTTTACAAATAATGATGCTCTAGACCCGTGGTCGGCAAACTGCGGCTCGCGAGCCACATGCGGCTCTTTGGCCTCTTGAGTGTGGCTCTTCCTAAGCCTTAGGAGCACCCTAATGAAGTCAATAACAATGTACCTACCTATATAGTTTAAGTTTAAAAATTTGGCTCTCAAAAGAAATTTCAATTGTTGTACTGTTGATATTTGGCTCTGTTGACTAATGAGTTTGCTGACCACTGATGTCTAGAGTCTAGACATCTTTGTACATTTTTTAGGTGAGGTTATGCATGGGTTTGCATTGGGTGTATCTCCAGGAGAGAAATGGCTAGTTCACGGGGTATACATGATCCGTGTTGGTGGAACAGCCAGTTTTCCAATGTGGTTAGATGAACACTGGTTGAAACAAAGGAGTGGCATGATCTGATTTACATATTTGAAAGATCACTGGTTGGAGGATTACAATGACACAGGGGTTTAGCTTCAAGATGACAATCACACAGGAAAGTAGGAGGAAGCAAATCTAAAAGACAGCTGAGATCTGTGTTTGGAGGGTTTTAAGTCTTACCTTAGAAGTTTGGGCTTGTTTTGTTGGGAAGAATGCCATTTTTTAAAAGTAGGAGAATGACATTATTAGATTTATTCCTCAGGAAGATGGATGGGAGCCAGTTAGAAGAAGATATTAAACCTGGAGGGAGATCTTGAGCATATAAACCCAGGGATATGGTCGGAGGGGGGAAGGGGGGAGATGGGAGAGCCCTGAGCGGAGCCTGCAGACCCCAGGAGAGTGGTGTGCAGGGGAGAAGGGGCAGTGGGTGATGCCTTCCAGATTCCCAACTTCAGGATGCTGTGCAGGGCAGTGGAACTGGGAGTGGACTTAACTCGCCATTTTCATGCCAACACTCTGGATGGGCTGTTTTTTGTTTGTTTTCTTAATCTTTATTGTTGAAAGTATTACAGATGTCCCCCCCCCCAACCCCCACATTGACCCCTTCTTGCCTGCATCCACCATGGAAGGACCTGGAGAGTATTATGTTAAGCGAAATAAGCCAGTCAAAGAAAGACAAGTATCACAGGGATGGGTTGTGTTTTGATTAGAATGAATGCTGTCTTGGCTGAACTCATCAAAGGGTTTTGCTCTGGGGCAATGAAGAGCTCTTATCACCAACATGTGCATCTGTCAGCATTAGACAGAGAGCCCGGAGGCCACCAGGAAATGTGCTGGCACCTCTGAGATTCTAAACATGGAGAAGGAGAGAGAAGTGAATGTAGACTCATTCAACCAACATTTAAGAACCCACTGTGAACACAACATTTCAGCAAAGTGTTAATTTTATCTCACAGGGTGTCAAGGGAATTAGGGAGGCCTGGAGGCGAAGCACTTGATCTGACCAGGGGTGTCAGGGAGGATGATGGGGGAGAACATTTCAACTGGGCTTTGCAAAACGAGTAGGAGGAGTTTTCAGAAGAATAGGGCTGGAGGACTGAGGCTGCATGTGGACTTGGGTGAGGTCAGAAAGGAAGGTCATTTCCAGTAGAGGAAATAGTATGTGCAAAGACACCAAAGAATGAAAAATGAATAGCTAAGAGGCAAACTTTTCTTATTCTATACCAAACACGGTGCGAAGAATCGGATCTCGGCTTATTCATGGATCTTCTCCACAGCCCATCAAAGCAGGTGCACATATTATTTTAATTTTGCAGAGGAAAACCTGAGGCTTAAATAGATCAAACTACTCAATCCAAGCACACACAGCTCCTAGGAGACAGAACAGGAATTTGGACTGTAGGGCTCAGGCTGTGAGCTATCCGACCCCCAAGAAAGAGATCGGAAATGGCGTGGACACCAACCCAGGCAGCTTGCATGTTGCTCACAACGAATTCACGGCAGGTAAATGCTTCATCCTGAGCCGTGGTGACCAACAGCAGATCATTTTCCAAATTCCCTTCCGGTCCGTGCCCAGAGAAATAGGAGAGCCACACGGAGACTTTGAAAATGCTGGTGACAGTTACCTGTGCTGGTGCTTCAGAATAAAAGTCACCTCTCCCGAACCCCCCCCCCCCCCCACTTAACCCCTTCTCTTCAGGCAGCACCCCTCAATGTTGCCTCTGCTCCATTTTTCTTTTTGCCTCTTTGAAGATGCATCAGGTCTCAAGTTCAACTTAATCCGACTGCTAGATGTATTATTCATTTCTACGCTTTAATGATGTGATAAGGTTTCTGGAAATAGGAAAAGGCTCATTAAACTGTCATTTGAATAGAGATCACACCTAAATTCTAAGGAAGACAAAGCCTGCCAGCTAGGGATGCTATTTGCCTTCCCAACACAGGTCTTTACAAACTGGGAAGGCAGGATAAAAAAAAAAAAGCATTTTAAAGACGAGATCCTCCAGCTTAGCCTGCATTCTTGATTTGTTCTGTAATGAATGATAACTCACAAACAGAATGAGTGGTTCAGGAGGCAGAGAATGAATACTGGCCAAATGCAGGCGGAATCTGGGATGTCAAACACGGTGAGGTCGGTGTTTTGTCCGGGTCTGTGATCGGCGGTTTGATAGGCAGGCTCCATTTGAGGCAGGGGAGCATGGGAGAATTTTAATTTGTCTCACATGGCCTAGAAGACAGTGTCACCCCGAGCTGCAGAAATTGATTTGAGGATACAGGCCTGCCTGCAGCTTGCCCTCTCTGCTTGCCTGCAGCTTTGAGCAGATGCTAGAAATTGTGGGACTGTCAGGGAGGGATTCAGGACCAGATTCTGGTGAAACTGGAAGTGTGCTCAGCTATTTCTCCGCCTCCGAAAATGGTAGGAGCTAACCAGTATTTAAACACTTATGCTCTAGAGCAGTGGTTCTCAACCTTCCTAATGCTGCGACCCTTTAATACAGTTCCTCATGTTGTGGTGACCTCCAATTTCATTGTTACACATTGAACATAATTAAAGCATAGTGATTAATCACAAAAACAATATGTAATTACATATGTGTTTTCAGATGGTCTTAGGCGATTCCTGTGAAAGGGTCGTTCGACCCCCAAAGGGGTCGCGACCCACAGGTTGAGAACCGCTGCTCTAGAGTCTGGTCCAAGCACTCAACACATATGTTCGTGTTTGTTTTTTTTACCACAATCCTATGAGACAGGCCAGCATTGCCCTTAGACTCAGACAAGAGAGGCCTCTACCTGGCCTCCCTGCTTTCATGGGCCTATTACGGCTCTGCTTCAGTTGGTTCCCTGCCCAGAGGGTAAGAGGCTGTTCCATGGGAGAAAGAGGACATACCTACCAGGCACCTGGGGCCCTAGAATTTCCTACCGGATATCTCAGAGCCAAATTGATGTTCTGAGCAGGCCTCTTACTGGAGTCTGTCCATCCTGCAGGCTGTGTCCATAATCTGACCCTGGCTCTCCAGCCAAGAGCTGGCCCTCTGCGTGGCTTGTGGACACACAGTGTTTCACCTGGGCTGGGACATAGCAAATGTACTTCCATGTGACTTGCCATGTGGGATGGGGCCAGGGGTGGATTGAGAAGGGGAGGGGGAGCCAGGAGCAGAGCCCGGGGCAGGTCCCCTCCTACACCCTCACATGCCAGCCAGGAACCCATGGAGTCCTCAGATTCTAAACTCAGTCCTTGTGCTTCCAGGTCATTATAAACGGATGGAACAGGTTTCATGCAGTGATCCGTTAGCTTAATTTTTACTTTTGATGATTTTCCATGTGGCATATAGCCAGCCATTTATTCACTTGCTCTGGGCCCTAAAATTGTTAGGAGTGGGCTCATTGTAGGGAAATGAATATCTCTATTTTATGTATAGAACAATGGAGAGCTTAGTTACTTGCTAGGAAGCACTGAAGTCAGAATCCGAATTCCAGCATCTTATCACAGGACCCACCCTCGCAAACATCACCTGCTATTTCCCCTCGTGGGGGCACCTGTGCGAGTGCCTGTTCAAATCAGCTGGTATCCTAGTGGGATTAGAGCTGTTATACAAATATAGACAAACTTCCTCTCCTGCCATGTTTTTTTAAAAATATATTTGATTTTTACAGAGAGGAAGGGAGAAGGATAGAGAGTTAGAAACATCGGTGAGAGAGAAACATCGATCAGCTGCCTCCTGCACGCCCCCTACTGGGGATGTGCCTGCAACCAAGGTACATCCCCTTGACCGGAATCGAACCGGGGACCTTTCAGTCCGCAGGCCGACGCTCTACCCACCAAGCCAAACCAGTTAGGGCACCTGCCATGTTTTAAAAGAAGTGCAATGGGACCCCGGGGGCCTCCCATAGGTGCAGTGGATGGCAGGGAGTTCGTGGGAACCGGAGATAGTGGAGATAAGAAAAGTTAGTTGAACCACATTATCAGTGTCCATGCCAAAAATGTTTATCTTGAATTTCATTATGGAAACAAACAAACAAAAATAACAGACAAGCCTGGTTAATGCAGAAGGTGATGGATCCCTCAGAAGGCCTCCTGGTCCTGCCTTCTGTCCTGCAGGCCTGTGTGATCCCCACCTGGATGGTCTGGGCCTATGGGTGATGGGAGAGTCGTGGCCTTGACTCTGTCATATATCTGACAAAGGGGAAAGAATTTTGCTGATATAATTAAAGTCCCTAATCAAAACAGGAATTACAACTCATTTATAAAACAATCCGCCTGAACAACCAACTGAAAACTAGCTGAACAGAAATCTTATAACCAAGGATTGACAGAATAAGCCACATGGAGACTGGTAAGAAGGATGGAGAGGTCAGACTCATTGTAGATACAGCATCTATTTGCTGCCTTCTACATCCCGGTAATGAATGCTGAGTCCTTAGAGCAGTCTGTTCCCGTGAGGAGCAGGGTCTGTGTTTATGTTTGACAGAAATGGCCTGGGTAACAGGAGAACTCGCCTATCTCGTTCAAATTGTTCTCTAGTTTTCTCACATGTGAGTCTTTGCAAACCAAATGGAAGGCATTTAATAGGGAGGCTCTGTTTTCTCTCTTTATTAAAACACTACAACCTGCCAACTTTTCTTTCCGCTAATTCTAAAAAAGAATACATTCTTCATGCATGCAACAAGGTGAGAGAGAGAGAGAGAGAGAGAGAGAGAGAGAGAGAGAGAGAGAGCCAGCCCACTGCCATGGTCCCTACCATGCAAAGACTAAGGTGTCAGAATCTCATATTACTCTTTTAATTCAGGTGAAGGATATATTTCTGTTGTGCCACCCTATTATTTTTCTGTCGCTATTCAGAATAGAATTGGGGGGAAAAGGTGCTTAAATTTTATAGAAATAGTCTAAAATAGAAATTCTAGGAGGGCTGGAGATAAGGTCAGTTTTGTTCGTCGATGACTTTCCAGTCAGCACGGAGCCCAGGTCTACTGCACGGTGGATGCTCAATAGTGACTGAATGGATGTAACAATTCCTAGAGGTTTGGAGTATTTCCTTAGGATATTTCTTCTGCATCTTCCTGGTCCAATACTTCACGGGGCTCCTGGAAGGTCCCTGAAAAATAAACACCTCTTGATTTTCCTTGGCAGCTTGTGGTGTCAGTGCCTTCTAAGGCTATAATTCCTCTGAAGATCTTTGTTTGGGGGGAAAATATCTCCCCAGAAGTTTCGGAGGCCACATAGTTTATCTGTAGGCACTTTTTAGAAACACCTAAACCAGGGACTCTGGGACCTGAAACATCATTGAGGACTGCCCAGCTCGTAGGGGTATCCCCAAGATCTGAGCCCCGAGTCCTCCAGGATGAAGACCATCCCGTCTCGGTTCCCCCCAGCACTTCCAGAGTTAATGCTTTAAGCATTTATCTCCGTGCCTTTTCTGACTCAGATAACTCTGAAATGGCTGGATTAAGAATGTCAAACTTGGCCTTTAGGTAATCCTCAGTGCGGAAGGTAGCAGAGTTAAATTTGAAGAAAAAAAAATGGTTAAAAGATAGAGTTCTGAGGCAGCATGAAGATCCTTATTTTAAGAACCATGAAGATATTTCCAAATACCTTTTGGTCAATTAGGAGTCGAGGTATTTTCTGCATGTTCGCCCTAACCTGTCTGCCTGCTGTGGGCTGCAGGACGACTGCCCGTAGAGGGGAACCTGGAAGGCCCCCGCCCACATATGGGATCTAGCAGCTTGGGCATCTCTCCCTGTTTTCAGCGCTGGGTCTCTGCCCAGCAGCCTGGGTTCAGGTCCTGTTGCTGCCACTTGCAAGTTTCCGGGAACCGGGACAAATTTCTTACCCTCTTGGAATGTGTTTCTCAGCTGTCAAATTGAGGTGTTAACAGTGTCTGTCCTCCAGCGCTGGTGTCAGGAGTTTATCCTAACGATTCTTCCTGTGGGGATGGCGTGTAGTAACTGCTTACAGAACACCATCCCTCTCATCACATCATCCTACTTCACAGCACTCACCCATCTCCCCTCCTCCGCCCACACCCACTAGGTGCACACCAGGACCTGCCTCCTACCCTGGCAATGCCATGAGGGCTCACCCTACTGCCCTTCCTGCCCACCCTGGTTTAGGCTCTTGCGCTATTGCCCGGAGGGGGACACCAGCTCTGAGGCTGGCACCCCAAATTCCTCCTGCTCACCTTTTGCTTTGACTCCAGTTACTCTGCTAAATGAGTCCTTGCTGCTGGGGCCAGTTTGGATGCCTTGCTCAGCCCTTGCTCACGGCCTAGATCAGCCGTGGGCAAACTACGGCCCGCAGGCCGGATCTGGCCCATTTGAAATGAATAAAACTAAAAAAAAAAAAAAAAAAAGACCGTATCCTTTTATGTAATGATGTTTACTTTGAATTTATATTAGTTCACACAAACACTCCATCCATGCTTTTGTTCCGGGCCTCCGGTCCAGTTTAAGAACCCATTGTGGCCCTCGAGTCAAAAAGTTTGCCCACCCCTGGCCTAGATTGTCCTCTCTCACTTTTCTGCTTCATCTATGTGCATTCGATTGAGTGCCACTTTCACCATGAAGCTTTCCTGACTATTAGTCCAGTACCAAACCCTGAATTTCTCTTACACTTTATACAGGGGTGGGCAAAAGTAGGCTTGCGGTTGTTCGTATGGAAAAAGATACACAGGCTTTGATTGTTACAATAGCTTTATTAACTCTAACGGATGTCACCGTGCTACTGTGAACCCACTTTTGCCCACCCCTGTGTCCTATTTCTCTCTTTCAGGAACTTGGTTAATCAAACATCAGCTTATTCATGGCTAATATATTGGAGAGCAAACAAAATCTTGGTTCTGTCTGTGATTTTGAGAAAGTGATTTAAGTGCATGGGACTCAGTAGAACACATGGAAAATGGAATTAATTATATGCAGCTTGGCTGGTTATATAAAGGAGCTAATATAAGGGAAGTCATGCAGCACAGGGCTGGGCCCATTGTGGGCATTTAATAGAGAGCAGTTATGTTGTCCTGGGTTTGTGTGTGGCTGGGATGCCTTCAAGGATAGGGTTCATACTCTTTACAGGTTCCATGTTGCCTAAAAACATTCCATGTTTTTTGTATATACCCTGAGTTTATGATAATTAATACATATTTGTACAATGAATGAATGAATGAATAAAACATATTTATAGCCACAAATATTTTCCTGTCTCAGGTAATGCATTTGCCATCCAGCTATTCTTGTGTTGTGTGTGTCTGTTTGTGTGTGTGTGTGTGTGTGTGTGTGTGTGTGCATGCGCGCACACCCATGTACATATTTGGCAGTTCCTGTATAGAAATACCCCCCTACATAAAATAATTAGAATTCTCTGGAGATCTTAAAATTGACTCTGAGGGTTTTAAGCAGACCTGGGACATTATACAACTTAAAAATTGGCAGGATCACTGTGGCTTCTGTGTGGAGAATAGATTTGAGGCCTGGAGTGGAGAATAGACACTGGTGAGGATGCTTCTGCATTGGCCCAGGTAAGAGAGAAGTGTGCCAACCTTAGGGTGTGGCCGTGGAAATGGAGCACTGTTGGGAGCCATTATAAATCACATATACATCTCCAGCTTACAACAAGAGGTTTCTGGCTCCTCCAAGCCAACTCCCGATTTGGCCTGGAGTTAAAAGTTAACCTTGCGATTTAGCCTGGAGTTAAATAACATACCCTCACCCTAAGCACAAAGCAAGCTACATCTCCGCTGATAAGCTGCGACATTCCAAAGCCTGTTAGATCCTTAACGACTTCCTTTGCCCGCCCCCTCCTCTAGAAAAAGTATAAATACCACTCGCTGTAAAGAATAAAACTGAGGCTTGATCAGAACTTTGTCTTGCCTCCATTTCTTCGCGTCTCCTATCCTCTCATTCCTTTGCAGGATTTGGTGCGGTGTACCCACGAAGCGTGCCCTGCAGGTCGGGGCATAACTGGCGCCCAACGTGATCTCCGCTCTCCAATCCTCCTCAGGAACGTTCACTTTTTATGTCCGGCCGGACCTCCCTTTGGCGCCACTGGGATCGCCCTGTGAGTCAGCCTGCTTTTTTCCTGGTCGCCGCTCTGCTTACCCGCTTTGCGAGTCAGACCTGTTGCTTTGGTAAGTGAACGCATTCATTTTGGATAGGCATTCTCTTCCCTCAAGGTGCGAAGATTTAGGGTTAAAAAGAAAGATTTAAAAGGCTTCTTACAGGACTCAGGGAGTCCCTCAAGGTATGAGGATTTAGGGTTAAAAAGATTCAAAAGGCTTCTTACAGGACTCAGGGAGTCCCTCAAGGTGTGAGGATTTAGGGTTAAAAAGAAAGATTTAAAAGGCTTCTTTACTTTAGAACATCTTATGACAACCAAACTTTGGCTAAGATAACCTTGGGTGCTAGCCATGACTTTAGAAAGCGAAATAGGAAAAAATTTAAAAAGTCTTTTTCTATTAAGCATAACTTTGGGAACAAATATGCCATCTAAGTCATTTGCTAAAACTTCCCCCAAAGCAGGATGTGTAGGGGAAAGGAAAAAGGAGCACATGGCGATCCTATATGGACGCCTCCTCCCCAGTATTCAAATTTAAAATCTCCTTCTCGTAATTAGAAAAGTTTTACAAAATTTAGAAAATGCGTCTGGGATTTCTGTTCACGTGTAAAGAGAAAAACTGGCTTGGAACTAAAAGCGCGCATCATCCGATTTTGGACATTTAGATAGAGTTTTGAGCTAACAATCTCTTTACAAATGTACAGAATAAAACCCAAGACTGATTATTTCCTAAGAAAAATGGCATATTTGAGCCAGGGAAGAAATGCAGGCTGGTTCTAGCAATAAGATTGGTATATTTCCATAATAAAGAGTGATTTTTGAAATGTTAATAAAGCCTGTTCCAAAGTTAATCTTAAAAGCCTCAAAGAAATTTAGTAAAATTGTCTGTTATAGAAAAGTTACCAAAATAACTGCCTTAAAATAATAATTTAGATTTGAATCTCAAGAATTATTGATCTATATTAATTATAAAATCTAAGTAGCCTGGTAAAAAACTGGCCCTTTGTTAATTGAAAAGGCTGGCCAAAACATTTCTAATGAGAAAAGGGGCTAGTTGCTTCCCACATGTAGCAAATTCTTAAAGAATGTGGTCAATTTACTCTTCCAGGGAAAACAGCCCCCCCCTTCCTCCCCCAGACCAATTTTGAAACTTCCCACCGACTAGCAAGGGGCAGGAAGCAATGTATCTACAACCTTGTTTGTTGGCCTTCCCCAGAGGAAAAATTATGGTCGTTTTAAAATCAAAGGCTGGGCCAGGCCTGCCTTGCCAGCCTCAAGTGTGGGTTTCCAAATCTGCTGTGAAACTTAAGACCTTGGAGTTTATACCTAGGTATCTTGAAGTGACATAATACTGAATTAAATAAGATCTAAGTGTACTTCGTACAAAATCTAAAGAACAGAATTAAATCTGTTGGTTGATTATGTCCTGCATTTTTTGAAGTTTATTCCTAAAAATATTACTGATTGAGAAATGCTAAATATTTGACTTGCCAGCTAAAAAGTTCTAGTTAAATCAAATTGGGAAAAATTATAATTGTGGTAACTAAATGCCTAACGTAGAGAAATTTATTTTTAAGAAAATCTTGTGCTTTCTCTAAAATAATTAGAATTCAAAATATGTTACTCATTGATCTGATTAAAAAAGAGGATAAATTCTGTGATCCCAACAGAAATTTTATATACAAAGACCAGTTTTAATTTAATTGATCTCTTAATAATTATAAAAGGTATATAATCTTTAAATCATATATATACATATATATTTGATGGTCTTTCAAGTTGGATTTCAAAACTATAACCAAGGAATGACTTTGGGACATTTCATGGGCCCTGAAATGTTTTCAAAAGTTTATTCTCTCTTCTTAAAGGTTTTTTTAATAAAGCCAATTTAATATACTTGAAATCACATGGGAAAGCTTTATCAAAATATAAATTAATAAAATATATTTTTAAGTTTTTTGCCTCTTGAGAAAAGGGGCAAAACCAAGTAAATTTTGTTTTAATATTTTCTTTAAAATACAGCAGTAGAATTTTTAAGATGTAATTTTGAAAATAACAAAAAGCTCCTCGCCGCTGCATTTTTAAAATTAGGCTGGAGGTGGGGCAGCATTTGTCCCTTGTGAATCAAAAGTTTACTAAATACTAAATTTCCTGCTTCGCTTTGCCTTTTTAAAATAATCACTTGAAATATATAGCTTTGCGACAGTATTTGTTAAAATCTCAAAAGGCAACCATGTTTCTTACATTTGTTGCTTGTGTGAGAAAGAAAGCTGTCTGGAAGGAAATAAAAAGGTTTCCTTCAGATGCCTAACTAAAATTAAAAATCAATATATTGGGCCTCAAAAGCTAAATTAAATAATTTGTGTTTTGTCTCCTTAAACAAAGTTTATGTAAATTTACCCAAAAACTAATACCAGAAATTTAATTAAGGTCATTTACTGTCCATAACTTAGGACAAGTAAAGTTAAAAGAATAAATGCTATTTCAAAAATTGGCAAATTGGGTTAAATGGATATTCAGGGGAACTTAGTTGTCACCTATTAAAAGATAAACTTTTACAATTTTTATATAAGACCTCCATCATTATACCAAAAAATACTACGCAGGAACCAATTCCTGGAGCTTTAACTGTTTTTACTGATGGGTCATCAAATGAGAAAGCTGCCTATCATACTATAAATTCTGACAGAGTCAGGGAAGCCCTAGTTCAGAACCAAATTGAAGAATTCATTAGAAACATGTATCCTCCCCTCCACTATCACCCTTTAGCCTTACCTAGATCACGAGGAGTAGATCTAGACACCCAAACCTCTGATATCTTAGAAGCCACACTCCGTGCTTTAAATGCCTCCAATCCATCCCTTGCAGCACCCTTTAGCCTTACCTAAATCACGAGGAGTAGATCTAGACACCCAAACCTCTGATATCTTAGAACTGTTGGCTCTAATAATAATTGTACCCTCAGTTTGCCCTTAAGCTTTTCCTCATGTCTACAAAAACTCCCCCAGAATAATAGTTATGATCTAGATGTAGGCTTCATTAGCTTTGTTAACTGCTCTCCCGTTCACAATCACAGTTCCTCCCTTTGCCCCACTCCTAGGACGAGTGTTTGTATGTGGAGGTAATATGGCCTATACAGCTCTACCTTTAAACTGGACAGGATTATGTGTTCAGGCTAGTATTCTCCCTGACATTGATATTATTCCAGGGGGAGAACCTGTCCCCCTACCCAGCCTTGATTACATTGCTGGACGCAGTAAGCGGGCTGTCCAATTTATTCCTTTACTTATAGGACTGGGAGTCTCTGGAGCTGTGGCCACTGGCACAGCTGGATTAGGAACCGCATTACATACCTATAATAAATTATCTAATCAGTTAATTGATGTTCAGGCTCTTTCAGGTACTATCAATGATCTCCAAGACCAAATTGACTCCCTAGCAGAAGTAGTTTTACAAAATAGAAGAGGATTAGATTTACTTATAGCAGAGCAGGGAGGAATATGTTTAGCCCTACAGGAACGCTGCTGTTTTTATGCCAACAAATCTGGAATCGTCTGAGACAAGATAAGAAAACTCCAGGAAGATCTGGTGAAAAGGCGAAGAGAGCTGTTCGAAAACCCCCTTTGGAGCGGACTCAATGGCCTACTCCCCTACCTGCTTCCTGCACTTGGCCCCCTTGTCAGCTTACTGTTAATTTTAACCTTTGGTCCATGGGCTTTTAAGAAACTGACAAGTTTTGTCAAACAGCAAATTGATAGCATCCTGGCCAAACCCATTCAGGTTCACTACCACCGTTTAACTACTATAGACCGAGAATGTGATTGTGATTGCCAGAGCTCCCTCCCCACGGGGACAGCATAAAGCCAGAGGAATGCTTACCTACACTCTATATAGAGGTATGGTATGGGCACCGTCTGGGTGCAGAGCAAAGCACTGCAAGAGAAGGTCAAAACAGAAAATCAAAATTTTCTCGACCGCCTCTCTATATAGAGGTATGGTATGGGCACCGTCTGGGTGCAGAGCAAAGCACTGCAAGAGAAGGTCAAAACAGAAAATCAAAATTTTCTCGACCGCCTCTGGATTTCTCTGTGAGCACACCTGGTTTGCATAGAGGTTGGTATCCATACATATATAATTGTTGGCTCTGCCTCTCCTCCCCAAAAGATACCAAGAGCCACCAGAGGTGAGATCTGCTGATCTCATGGGAGGAACCAGGTCACTACTCCCCCAGTCGGTTAATGCCCACCCTTAACTAAATGGTAAGGGAGGAATTGTTGGGAGCCATTATAAATCACATATACATCTCCAGCTTACAACAAGAGGTTTCTGGCTCCTCCAAGCCAACTCCCGATTTGGCCTGGAGTTAAAAGTTAACCTTGCGATTTAGCCTGGAGTTAAATAACATACCCTCACCCTAAGCACAAAGCAAGCTACATCTCCGCTGATAAGCTGCGACATTCCAAAGCCTGTTAGATCCTTAACGACTTCCTTTGCCCGCCCCCTCCTCTAGAAAAAGTATAAATACCACTCGCTGTAAAGAATAAAACTGAGGCTTGATCAGAACTTTGTCTTGCCTCCATTTCTTCGCGTCTCCTATCCTCTCATTCCTTTGATTCCTTTGCAGGATTTGGTGCGGTGTACCCACGAAGCGTGCCCTGCAGGTCGGGGCAGAGCACATGGACACATTCAAAAGAGAGAGTGAATTTGCTGCTCCGTGGGCTGAGTGTGATGAAAGAACAGGAGGAATCAAGGATAACGATTTTCCCCACTTGAGTACATGAGTGGCTGGAAGGCTCGTTTGTAACAGAGGGAAGAAAAAGAGAAGGGAAGGGAAAACAGGTTGTAGGTTTCATGTTCAGAGGATGAGAGACTTTATGCGTGATGATCTCTATTTTCCCAATAGGATGCGATAAAATTTTTGTTGCAGAAAAAAATAATTTTCATAAACAGCTTCCATTTTAGCCCCGCCCCCCAAATGTTTTTGGCCTACAGATTTTCATTGATCGTTCCCCCCGTCTTAGCATTTTTACTGCCTGCTGCCTCCGCGGAGCACTTCTGCCATCTTTTCCTGCTCTTTGTGTCACTTAGCTCTGAGGATGCAAGAATCGGAGTGCAGCAGACATACCCAGAGCCTTCCCCAGATACAGATTCTGCTGAAATCCAGCCCCAGGGGAACTGCAAAAAGGAGATGGAGTGTGTTCAGTTTCTTTTATTATTAGTGCCAGCCTGTCATTTTAGGGCACCCTGATTGCTTTAGGGGAGTGTGGAGCAGTGCTTTCTTCCACTGTCAACTTAATGGCCCTGTTATGCTAATGTCTCATTCATAATATGAACTCTTCCTCCCATATTTCTCAGACCAATGACTTAACCCTCCAAATACAATCCACAGAGGACTTCACTGTCCACCTTGGTAGACTCAGCTACATCATGTTAGTGTTTGTACACGTGGAGGCCTAACACGAGGTTCCAGGAGGAGATGCTATTCTGAAAATCAATGCCATCATGTTATACCTCTGTACTTTCCTGCTGTTGTTTGAAAAACCTGAGATGTACCAGGTAAAAGGACAAGGGAGCCCCATTTTTAGCAGTTTGCATTAGGGTAGAAACATACAGAAGAATGACAAGTGGAGGTAAAGCCTGGCTGAGGGGAAATAGGACTGACCAGTCTGCTTCACTCGGTCATTGGTTAATTTTTTTCATAGCTTAAAAGTTCACTGAGTGTGTGTCAAAGACCTCACCTTAGGTGCTTGGCATTCTATGCAGCTGTGACTGAAGGTGTAGAAGATGTGGACAGTCCCGTGAATGGGCAGGGAAGGTTTTCACAAAGGTGATATTTCCGTCTAGACCAGAGGTTCTCAACCTGTGGGTCGCGACCCCTTTGGCGGTCGAACGACCCTTTCACAGGGGTCGCCTGAGACCATCCTGCATATCAGATATTTACATGACGATTCATAACAGTAGCAACATTACAGTTATGAAGTAGCAACGAAAATAATTTTATGGTTGAGTCACAACATGAGGAACTGTATTTAAAGGTCCAGAAGGTTGAGAACCACTGGTCTAGACGCAGTAATATTAAGTGGCTATGGTATCGGGTATATAGGTGAAGGGCAGAGTGGGGGATGGGAAGAAAGAAGGGGTGAGTAGCAGAGATGAGGCCCAAAAAGCATGCAGGAGCTATTTGTCCATCTGGAGAGGGTTCCGCTGTGCCTTTTATAAACAACTTCTTTAAACATCTCGGAGACCTATGTTTGCAATGTTTGACCACGGTAGCTAGTCTATTTCTATGCATCTCACTCCTCCATCTTTATCTGCTTGGATATTCTTTCTTTTAAAAGTTGCTCTGTGTTTTTTAATGGACGTAGGATCACGCCTTCAGACTGCAGGTGTCCTCTTTGCCAGGGCTGACTTCTAGCCCCGGCACCTGTCCCTGGTCGCTCAGCACCATGTACCCTGTGCCTATGCACGGGATCTTCATGAGTGCGGTGGTGACAGAGAACCGAGAGAGATGGAATGACCCAGAATGAAGGATCAGAAGTCGGCTTTAGTCTTCCAGTTCCTTCAAATCAAATTGATAGGAGGACACACACTAACTTGAAGTGACTTAAGAGACCTTCAAAAATGACCTTCAGCTGAAACCGGTTTGGCTCAGTGGATAGAGCGTCGGCCTGCGGACTGAGGGGTCCCAGGTTCGATTCCGGTCAAGGGCATGTACCTGGGTTGCGGGCACATCCCCAGTGGGAGATGTGCAAGAGGCAGCTGATCGATGTTTCTCTCCCATCGATGTTTCTAACTATCTCTCTCCCTTCCTCTCTGTAAAGAATTAATAAAATATATTTTAAAGAAAAATGACCTTCAGACAATGACTAGATCCTACTGCCCAAGCTGCGTGCCTGAGGGGTACATGGAAAGAGTGAGATGACCATCTAGGCCTACAGGATCACTCCAGCAGGTTGCTGATGCATTCTGTGTTTTGGGGGTGGTGCCAAGAAGGGCTGCAGAGAAGTGACTAAAGAAAGGCACCGATGCCAGTGTGGGTGAAACCTACTCAGGGCTCCTCACAGGTGGAGTGCCTGCCACAGCCCAGAAACCAGTGTCCACATGTTTGC
The DNA here is from genome assembly GCF_000147115.1 of Myotis lucifugus. NCBI lineage: Eukaryota > Metazoa > Chordata > Mammalia > Chiroptera > Vespertilionidae > Myotis > Myotis lucifugus. Next base: position 103,915 of record NW_005871563.1, on the reverse strand, counting down.
CGAACTCAGAATCAACATTCACAGGGGGATTAAAATGAAAAAAAAAAAAGACTTCATTTCCTTGGCAAACCAGTAACAGGCTTTGGGCTTTTGCTTTAAACAGTTTGAATAATCCTATTAGCAGCTTAGAAAAACGGGGTTATTTTAATGACCGTGTATATCTATACCTATATATTTCCCATCCACTGTCTGACGGAGATGATCCGCACTCTCTGAAGCCGACCCTTTTTGGGGGGTTTATCCCTGTCACCAGACATGGAGAGGAGGAGAGGGAAAGAGCTGCTCAGCTGCTCTTCTGGGCAGAGCTGCCCAACACTGTGTACTTCGCCACCTGCCCGATGGTAGCTCCATTAGTCCTCTCAGGTGTCCAGGCAGGCCATGCCCAGCAGGGCAGTGCTGTGCAGGGCCAGTCCCAACTGCAGAGTCAGAAGACCTCAGCTCCTGTCTCAGTCCTACCTAGGACGCTGCACCCACAAAATGGGAACACAGTGACACTCAAGTCATGGGTTGTCGTGAAAATTAAACAAGACTACGTCTGAAGGAGCACCTGCTCATGTGCCAGACCACCAGCTCTGGGTACTGTTCGTACTAGTCTGGATGTTTCTCGTCCGAGAGCCTATTTTGTAGCCTTTTGTTGTTGTTGTTGTTGTTGCCAAATTGGTTGCCTTGACTCAGAGCAGGTGGAGTTTATTATCTGGTCCCCGTGCAGCCTTGTTGGGCGGGAGAAAGTATAAAAGGAGATGTCCCGTGTGTGGGAGGGTCTGACCAGCGAGTCCCACTGTTCAGCACATCATGCCTGTATGAGAATATAAGTAAGTTTGTGTGGGGATGTGAGTTGTATGATTCTTAAGGAAAGACTATTCCCACATGGTTGGGTTTTCTTAGCAATCCTCTGTATGTTGCCTGCACACCCCTTTCCCTCAACCTCAAGAGTTTTGTGATTCCCTACGAGAGGAAAACATAGATGCTTATATGAGAGATAGGCCTGAATTTCTTCCAAAGCCTTCCTAGCTCCCTGATGTCGTCGCTTGCAGGGATCCAAGGAGCATGCTGCCAGAAACACTTCCTCTGTATGCTGTAATGACTCGTGATCCGGGATAATGAACAAGACTTGGCAGATGCCAGACTGTACCTGAGCCGACGGGAGGGGCCCACATCAGAGAAGCGAATAGAAGGCCCAACTGGAACCTCCAGCAGGTATTTGCAGAGAAAAAAATCATTAGCCACAAAAATCTCTTTAGATCCTAACAGTCCTTTATATGCTTCTTAGATCTACTCCCATGACTTTTTAAAAAAAATTTCCCATTATGAATATTTCAGTTGGTCAAAGAGGCAAAGACGGCTTTGGGAAATATTAATTCATAGTCAAGGAGATCTATTGAGAGACATAGATAGACACTTTATTGTTGGGAGAATTAGAGTATAATGAAGGCAAATCTATAACTTCTCTTTCAGTGAGCAATCAGGTCAGATTAGTGTATATTGGGCAGGTGTGGAGGAAGAAAAGGGGCGTGCAGACAGCGCTGTGCACAGGGCAGGTGTTGGTCAAATGAACAGAGAGTGGGAGGGAACGTAGAAGAGATGGATGGAGGGAGGAGAAACGTGACAGTCAGGCAGAAGAGAAGGAAGGAGAGAAAGGCATGGCCACAATGAAGGAAAGGGAGGAAGAAGACACACAATGGGACAGTAGGGAGCCTTGAGGAAGGTGCTAGAAGTTGTACAGGGCTCTCCCGCTCATAGTTCCAGAGGGCTGTTGAACTGAGTAACCATCTTATTTCATAGTTTTCAAATGTGTTAATCTTTAAACCAAACCCCCTGTAAATTGGATAACCATAGCAACCCAACATAGTGTAAAATTGTTCTTGGTGGGTAGCAGCCCATGGTGGTGGCCAGAGGGCCAAGGAAATCAATGTAAAGGTCAGAGAAGGCCCTCGAGGCAGAGGGCTCCCCCACACCCTCCCAGGCTGAGGAGAGCCCAGCTGTTCCCTGGTACCCTCTAGGCAGTAAAGTCTAAATTTGTGGTCTGGCCAGACAGTGACCATCCAGGCAGGGTGGAGTGGGGTGGGGTGCATTTCCGGACTACAGGCATCTAGTTGCATTTGCACATCAGACCCCAATAAGACACAATCAGGAGCTTGCAGCAAAGAAAATGAAGGTTTATCTCTAGGAAGTGGCCCACCCCTGGAGACACTAATAGCTTCCAGGGGATGGGTTATACAGAGGAAAAATCATTCATCATGGTGACTAAGGGAGTTAGGGCCCTGGCCAGGGTTGTGGTCTCTACTGATTGGTCAGGGCTGGGGTAGGAGTAGTTTGATCAGTGCATCTGGTCCTGATGTCAGCCAGGGCATGGCTTCATCTGGTCTTGATGCTTTTCTGGGTCTGGAGCTGAAACACAGCTGAGGCCTAGATGTTATCTAGTTTGATGGAAACTCTGTCTCTAAGGTCCACAGAGGCAACTGGGGCTTGGTTCCTAGGGTTACTGGATGTGGACCAAAACCTCATTGCCCTGAAGGCTTAATGATTAAGGGAGAGGATGTGCAAGGAAGAAGGAAGTAGGTGAGTCAGGGTGCTGGGTGAGGCCAGTTGGAATCAAAAGGAAAGAGAGGGGAAAGGTTATATTACAGAAATGAAGTTTTGCCAGGTCAGTGTGGTTCAGTGGTTGAGCATCAACCTATGAACCAGGAGGTCACAATTCCATTCCGGATCAGGGCACATGCCTGGGTTGTGGGCTTGATCCCCAGTAGGGGGTATGCAGGAGGCAGCTGATCAATGATTCTCTCGCATCATTGATGTTTCTATCTCTCCCTCTCCCTTCCTCT